>NC_139712.1:30052937-30329937 GCF_964188405.1 Protomyctophum parallelum | reverse complement strand
AATCAATTCTAAAATGTACAGGGAGCCAGTGTAGTGAGGCCAGTGATGTGTGGTGATGTGTTCAGATTTTCTTGTTCCAGTGATGAGTCTTGCGGCTGCGTTCTGTACTAACTGTAGGCGGTGTATGGATCCTTTGCTGCGTGATGAATAGAGGGTTGCTGAATACGTCATACAATCATTCTCATCATCAATAATTTAAATAAATTCTTATCTATCCTCCCATATTCCCACATTAAGAATCAGTCATTCTTCCAGACGTCTTATTTCTCTCTCTTGCTCGAGAGTGGAAACGATGAAAGGCGATGGGCAGAGTCTATAGCAAACAGCCATCTGCGTCAAGGCGGGGATGTGATGTGACGTTTGGCCAAAAAAATAGAAACGCAGGGCAGATGAAGGGAGATTAAGATTAATGGTATAAACACAGGTCTGTGGGATGTCAGAGCACCAAACTGCTATTCCACTGCAGGGAATCAGCAGCCAGGAGCTTTGTATACCACGTTCTATCACCGTCACTTTACTGACAATATAAAGCCCGGAGACTCAGCAGACTGTCTGTGACGCATGATGATGCACAGCAGCTTTTCTGTTTCAATTTAGCTTTTGTTTTTAACCTCATTAAGAACTGAAGCCGATTCTAAAAATGCCTTCTCCTATAATTGCTTTTTTTCTGAAAAACGTATGTTGCTGTATCCGTGGTTAGGGTTACAGGTAAAGAGTATAGTTGGTTAACACATAGCCATTAGCTTGTGGATAAAGGAGCGGGTTACATGCTCCCTCATTACGTGCTATACGAATGTCTCATTGAGAGTCGGGGGGCCCAGCGTTTAGTTTTTGTTTTTTCAGTCTAGTTTGAAAAATGGCTTTGTTTTCTAAACCTGTGGTTCTCAAACATTTTCTTCTCAAGGACCCCCAAATTAATTCATGTATTTGTCCACAGACCCCCCCCCCCCCCCCCCTCCCCCCTTTCATTTAAAAAATATGTGCCAGGGACCCCCGTACCAGATTCATGTTGTTAAAATAATTTAGAACAATATTCAATGTTTCACTTTCTTTTTATTTATTTATTTTATTTTTTAGGATTTTATTGAAAATAGCAGATCTACAGGCTTGTGAGCTTGTCGATGTGCTTTTTTCATAGACCTATAGGTTTAAAGTGATCATGTTGCCTATAACGGTCGCTTCGTTTGGGCTTGTTTTCATAGACCTGGTTGCTTATTTCTCCCGCAGAATCTGGGTAACACTATAACGATCTGGCGCCCTGGGCTGCAACAGACAGCAGACAGAGGCGTAAGATAAGCTTTGATCAAAATGTTTGCCATCAGCACCACTGTCTAAAAATCTGGATGGGGGGGGGGGGGGAAGAAACGTTTTCTCTCTCTCATTTCGACCCCCAAAATGATTCGATTGGTTAAATCAGGATAGACTTGTATCTTTTCTCTAATTCTTTCAAGGTCATAACTCTTCAAACTAGTATTCATTATCCGCCCTCTCCTGCTTTAATGAAAGACAGGTCCTCTCTCAGGAACATTAAAACGATGATGAGAATAAGTGCATACACAATTTCATCCGAATCTATCATTCGAGTGGATGTCTGTGTTTTTATATTGATGAATCCAGATGACTGGGGGTGACTCATGGGAGCAGTGCCACCATGGGCAATTGATCTGCAGGTGTTTCCAAATGTCGTATCATGGTGTATCCAGGCAACTATTTAGTATTTTTGAATGCTTTCAGTTGATGTTGCACTACTGTTTTACATACTGTATAGTATACATTCCTAGATCAGTGGTCCTCAATCCTTTTATTTTTTGTTTATTTAGACGCATATTAATTTAGCAAAAATGCTAATGATTAATGTCAAGGACCTGTGAGAGTGTGCTGTACAAAATTAATTTGTACACACTCATAGTTACAGACCTGTAATGGTCCACTTTGAGAACCACTGTCCCAGATTGTTTTAAAGGTTTTATGACATTCATTTTCATTTATTTTTATTTTTATTTTTTATTTTAGGTTTTATGACCTCAATTACACCCAAAAAACCTGAACTTTGAACATTCAGTGGATTTTCTGTGGTCTGAAGTTTTCTTTGGGGTTTTTTGGGCCTTTTGAGCTACAATGAAAACAGGCAACACAGTGAAACAGTGACATCTGCTGGAAAATCCCATTGACATATATGGGATTTGCAGTAAGTGATGTCACTTACTGCCGGCAAATCAGAGCACCTGTTTGAGCCAGAAAACCCCAGATCACAGAAAAACTACTGAATGTTAAAAGTTCATGTTTTTTGGGTGCAATTGAGATTATAAAACCTACAAAAAACAAGAACAATTCCAAAACCTTTTTTTTATGTCACAATCCCTTTAAAATGACACAGTGGTGTTGGATCGGTACCGACCGATACGCAAGTTATGGGTATCGGAATTTGTAGGGAAGGAAAAACGGCCTACATCTGTAGTTGGGGCAAAATGTGTGTAGTCCTGAATATGGGGGTTGTCCCCCCCCCCCCCTCCCTCTCTGTTTAGCAGTCACATAATACTTTACTCTGTAAGAATTCGTGACAAGCGTAGCGGGAACCTGGCGCGCTGTTATATCTTATTTCTATTTATCACCGACCATAGCAGCATTGTCACTGAGAGAGAGAGGGGGTCCCGCAAGGACATGGAAGAAGGAAGAAGTGTGTGTGTGTGTGTGTGTGTGTGTGTGTGTGTGTGTGTGTGTGTGTGTGTGTGTGTGTGTGTGTGTGTGTGTGTGTGTGTGTGTGTGTGTGTGTGTGTGTGTGTGTGTGTGTGGATAGCTAGAGAGAGAGAGATTTATGACTTCAGCCCATGGCGAAGATGAGGTGAGGCCCATTGTATACTTAGAAGTGTACCATTGTATACTTAGAAGTACCATACTTAGAAGTGTACCATTGTATACTTAGAAGTGTACCATACTTAGAAGTGTACCATTGTATACTTAGAAGTGTACCATTGTATACTTAGAAGTGTACCATTGTATACTTAGATGTGTACCACTGTATACTTAGAAGTGTACCATTGTATACTTAGAAGTGTACCATACTTAGAAGTGTACCATTGTATACTTAGAAGTGTACCATTGTATACTTAGAAGTGTACCATACTTAGAAGTGTACCATTGTATACTTAGAAGTGTACCACTATTGCACACCAAAGATAGAAAGCAGCGTCGTGCCCAAGACGCATTGTGAGCTTGTAGGCCTACTTCTGCTGTTTTGCGACATGAATCACAACGCACGCACGATCGAGTATCAATCAGGCGTAAGGCTTCCAATCTGTCGTTCTGCTCCACGGGGGGAGAGAAGGCAACGCCTGCCTGGCGGGCCGCGGGGAGAGAGCAGGATATCTATCGGCACATATCACACGGGTCTCTGTTGGCATGGAGGAAGGGCTCTGTTTTGACAGGGTGTTATATTTTGAATTGATTGCCATCCCACAACCTCAATGCCAAGCACATCGGATCGATGTGACACTGGTTGAGACTGTGTGTGTGTGTGTGTGTGTGTGTGTGTGTGTGTGTGCACGCGCAAATCTGAACTGAACTAAGAAAAGTTTAAAACATGTTTATCTCTGTCTCTGTCATCTGACCAGCACTGTCTTCAACTCCAATCACATCTGTCCTGCCCGTTATTGTTATTTATAGTTTGTCGTTTTGTTATTTAATCATGAGGTTTCCGGTTAAACCACTTTTTAGTGTTGTAGTCGAGTCCACCTAAAGCGAGTCCAAGTCAAGATCAAGTCCAAGGAAAACACTGTGAGAGAGCAGGAACGTGTTTCAGCTGCGCTCCATTACTTACAATTTACAATTTACAATTTAGGCATTTAGCAGACGCTCTTAATCCAGAGCGACTTACATTTAAGCAAGAACAAAAGCATGGGAATACATCACATAAAAGCATTTATCAATATCATGAAACATGCGTAAGCTAAGAAAGTAACAGTGGAATATCTATATAATGAAACTATACATACACTATACATATAAACTATACATATTTACTACTATGCTATACACATGGCGTGCTATGACTATATACAATACAATTATAGTGCTGTCTACATAACATGCTATAAGTCTGTGTCAAATGCTATCTAAGCCAACAGAAATGCTATCTAAGGGGTTAGGGTAAGTGCTATGGGCCATGATGGAGTCTGAAAAGGTGGGTTTTCAGGCTACGGCGGAAGATTGGGAGTGATGCTGCAGTTCTGACTGCAATGGGAAGTGCATTCCACAGTTTTGGAGCCAGAAGGGAGAAGAGTTTGGGACGTGTGGAGCGTTGACCCGGCGTTTTTAGTGAGGGTACTTCCAGTTTCCCTGCGTTGGCTGATCTGAGTGCGCGGGAGGGTTTGTAGGGTTCAATCATACTTGTAAGATATGGGGGAGCCATACCTTTGGTTGCTTTGAATGCCAGCATCAGAGTTTTGTATTCTGTGCGGGCAGCGACCGGGAGCCAGTGGAGGGAGCGGAGCAGGGGGGAGACATGTGAGAATTTTGGCTGGTTGAAGACCAAGCGAGCTGCTGCATTTTGGATCAGCTGGAGAGGCTTAAGTGCACATGCTGGTAGGCCAGTAAGGAGGGAGTTACAATAGTCGAGTTTTGACAAGACTGTTGTCTGGATTAGGAGCTGGGCTGATTCCTGGGTGAGGAACGGTCTAATTCGTCGTATGTTATAGAGTGTGAACCTACATGATCGAGTGACAGCTGTGATGTGAGCTTTGAACGAGAGCTGACTATCCAGGACAACACCAAGATTCCTGGCTGTTGGGACAGACGTTACCAGGGCGTTGTCTACGGAAATAGTTAGCTCCCGCATAGGGCAGGACTTAGCTGGGAAGAAGAGAAGCTCAGTCTTGTCTGGGTTCAGCTTGAGGTGGTTGGAGGACATCCACTGTGAGATGTCAGCCAGGCATGCAGTGATGCGCTCTTCCACCTGAGTCTTAACGAGATAGCTGTCATAAGCGCCAGTCGCTCTCTTATAAAGTTAATGTGAATTATGGGCTCCTCATAATATGGATATAATAAAACAAAATATTGCATTGTAGTGACTCGAGTGGACTCCTGGGTTAAGAAGAGTCCTGAGTCCCTTGGTCCGAGACCGAGTCAAGTCCAAGTCAAATCAAGGGCGAGTCGAGTAAATGAAAATGTGGACTCGAGACCGGACTCGGGATGAGTCAAGGACTCGAGTACTACAACACTACCGCTTTGAGGTTGTCAAGTGATCCAGGTTCTCCATGTGTTGACCTGCTGATTATTATTATCAGTTAAATGATGATTATGGAAAACATAAGTTAGTTAGTTGCTTTGTTCTCTGTATCGCAGGAGTCTACTCCCGTTACAATAAGCAATAGGCTAGACTAGTGGTTGCCAAACTTTTCAACAGAGAATAGATATTTGCCCGGGACCCAAACTAGTGAAAATAGCAGATCTACAAGCGCATACGGTATATTCTCATGTCATGTAGCGACTATTCCACAATCTCCGAATGCTATAGAGTCTGGAACTACACCTCCCGAAATCCGAGCAAGGAAGCTGGCATTTCCGTTGAAAATATATTAATATCTTTTTAATATCCATAATATCCAAGCTATATATGCTATATGCAGATATTTTTCTAGATGTGCAATATATCTTTTAATATATTTATATCAATATTTAGACTATTTGTTTTGTAAAACAGCTTGTAATCTATTGTAGAAATACCAACATGGAATTAATTTTATTAACTAAATCTGTGATATTATTATACATTGCTTATTCAGTAGGCCTATTGGACTACGATTAATAATTATTTTTTCCAAAATGGCATCTCTCTCTAAATGTTTGAGTAGTGATGGTGCATCAAAGCCAATATCTCCTGTGTCTTCATATAGACGCAACTCGACCCAAGCTGTGTGTTCTACAATGCCGACACATGCATAAAGAGTTGTTCTGCCCACAGATAAGATGGCCTGCCAAATGTGCCCTGGTCTTCTCACCCTTGCTTTGACTACCCAGTGTAACTCAGAGGAATCATGGTCCATGACCCTTCTTCAATAAATGTTCTTAAACGGTTAGCTATATTGTTGTAGGCTGCTATCGGAGCTGTGTCATTGTTCTGTGTGCGTGTGTGCGTGCAGTGTCATGTACACACATTCAACATACTCTTATCCAGAGTCCAGACACACACACATGCCACATGCACCGATGCATGAATGGGGCCTAATTTATGCTCAGTCGCACAACGGTGTAGCGCATCGAAAATAGCCGACCTACAAGCTCACGACACGCTGCATCCGCGCCACGTTGAGAGCTCGCGGGTCTGCTACTTTTAAACACAACGTGACACCGGCACTCAACATAGTATAAATGGGGCTGTGCGCTGTCGAGGGCCACGGCAGCCTCACTTGAACATGACAACTGCAGGTGCTCTGTGTTGCACTCTACTCAGTATAATAGAGGTGTGTGTGTGTGTGTGTGTGTGTGTGTGTGTGTGTGTGTGTGTGTGTGTGTGTGTGTGTGTGTGTGTGTGTGTGTGTGTGTGTGTGTGTGTGTGTGTGTGTGTGTGTGTGTGTGTGTGTGTGTGTGTGTGTGTGTGTGTGTGTGTGTGTGTGTGCGCGTGCGCGCGCGCATGCACGCATGGTGAGAGTAAAACTGTACGGTGAATATCAAATGTATGAAAGCATCAAATGTAGTGCGCTGGTTTTCCTATAGGAATGCATTATTATTTGTGCATGAAGAGGAAGCAATTGCACGACTGGCGTGCCAGAAGAAGAGACGCGGATTTGCATGCTCAAAATAGCCGATCTGCGAGCTCACAACACGTCGCTGTTGTGAGCTTGTAAATCTACTATTTTCAGAACATAAAATGACTTGTCTTTCAGTTCTACCGGATCTCTTCTCCACTAGTCCCTCCCTAACAGTCTAGTTTGGATTTGTTGAGGAAATTGTCAGTATATTTAGTTATAGTTTATAGTCATCATAAATTTGTCTTTATTTAGTTTTCATCAGTGACAAACTTGTTTTGCCATCATGTTAGTTAAATTGTGTGAGTGCACTGCAGCTCACCACCAGTGTGAGATCCACAGTCCACCATGAAAATCGTTGTGACGCATGGGGGTCACGGGGTCAGGCACATGACACACACACACACACACACACACACACACACACACACACTCTTATCTGGACATTGCAAACATGGACACGGACATGACAAGTAGGTGCCCACTCACATACTAATCCATGCTCCTGTCCTTTATAATTGACTATGAGCAATTGTATTATCTGTAACACACGCTTCTGCTTCTCCCAGAGTCCCCAGAAGTGAGTGGGTGGAAACGCGAATGTGAACTGACAGCCTACTGCTCACTGAGAAATGTTCAGTACTGAGTGTCTGGCTGGCTTGAGATGAACTATATTTTCATAACGGGATGAATACCAGTAGTGCAGGGTTTCTCAAAGTGGGTGCCGTGGCACGCAAGTCCAGGGCTGCCGCAGAATAATTGTAAGAATTGGAATTTGTCAATGTCACTTCAGTTTAACCACTTAAAAAACGCTCTATATATACTTAGTATAAGACAAACCACCAAACCTTGCCAAATATAGCCGATCTACAAGCTCACAACGGGTCACAAGTTCTCACAACGTGAGGCGCTGTCCTCGCATCAAACTGCAACAGGTTGTGAGCTTGTAGATCTGCCATTTTTGTCAGCAATGTCTGACAGACCGTAAAAATGACACTGTGCCTCATCAGCCAAATAGTTTATTTATTTCTAGTTTATGCCTTTTAGAAGGACACAAAAACACCCTGTGTGTGCTGTTCATAATGACCAACGCCCCTGGTAGTTATGTAACTGAGAGAGGCGTCTCGGCGCGTGGCTTTACTGCCCCTCCCTCCCACGGTCCACCCCACCGCCGCTATACGGCGGAGGCAGCGGCGAGCGCCACGCTGGGAGTCTAATGTCCTTTTAATGGGCCAATATGTTCCTGTGTGAGGAGGACGGTGGGGGGTTTGGTTAGACAGTGGGCATGGCAGACAGACAGTGGTGCTGATGGATGAGCCCGCTCAGCCTGATGCGTGACTCAGCAGCAGTAAGTCATCCTGGCTGTTGGCCGGGAGGGTGTTAGCCTTCCAGGGGCCAGAGAGCACCGCCTCCCTCCCTCACACACAGCACAGTGGCTCAGCAAATATGGCCGACTTATTCTGATGATATAATTGAGAGTCACCCCGGTTTTTGAGAGAAACACTAAATTCATATACTCCAGTTTTAGGTGATAAGGTGACCACAAACTACAACATGACGTCACGCCGCGGTGATATATGCGACTCACCGCTCACCCAAACACGTCTCTTTTGTTTTTACTAAGTCACCGTATCACCGAAACCTAGAGTATGAAAAGGCCTTTGCTGTTTTGTTTTCCCTCACGGTGAATATGTATTAGTAACGGTTTGGGCCGCTACGTGGGCTCTCACACCTATGTCGATATAGCCGATCAATATGCCTGAGTCAGAGGGGCTTTGTCAGAGTAGAGTATACAGGTCTATTGTACTCGTTTGTCTATGTCGCTTTTGTGCCCATGTATGGAGATGTCTGCTTCTGTCTGTCTACAGTACCTGGCTGTGTCCCTTTTATGCCCATAGATATCTGTATCTGTCGGTCCTTGTCAGTATATGCCCATCCACCTGCCCGCTGCCCTCCCATTAATCAATTTTAATATAGGACTCCCATTGGCATGATTGCTACACAGTTGCAACCCTGTCATAGACTAGCCTCGGTCCCAGGCTTACTTATCTGCGAAAAGAAAAGCCTGTTTACAACGTAAGGCAGAGAAGCAGCTTAATTAGCACAAAATCCAGCGAGTAATTTCAGTTATACGTTTTTCCTTCTTCTCACTCCTTTTTGGATATGCTTAGATTTCTTTCTTTTTTATTTATCCTTTTATTTCTATATTTTAACTATTTATTTTAATTGTTTTTCTTTGTGATGCGAAATGCAAGGAATTGTGTCTGTTTTATTGGCATATTCGAAATAAACATGACAAACAAACACACTCCTGAGTCATAGACATTCACAGGGGCGTCTCCCTAAACAAAAGCACAGGATGGAAACACGTTGAACAAAGCCAGAGCCAGCCAGAGCATGAGCCCCATGTGTTATCATTATCAACCTGTGATTCCTATCAAAGGGTGTGAATATAAGCTTCAAAGACAAAATGGACGCCCTCGCTGTGGGAATTTCTTGTGGGTCTTCGGTCTTTGCACTGCGAGGGTAAAGCCGAGAGAGTGAGATATGGCTCGAAACATCATATCAGAACAAATTACAGATGTACTCCTTTGACACGAGGAAGGAACAACCCTGTCTTGTTGTGCTCTGATCTCTGGTTTCATCTCTCTGTCATAAACATAGAATACTAAAAGAATTGCCATAGGTCGCATTTACTATGAAAACCTGCATCTCCTGTCCGTTAGTCACACCTCCATATATGGTCACGCCTCGTGGCATCACACCTCCATATATGGTCATCTCCATATATGAAGATCACGGCACTGACCTCATCTAAGGGATAACCATACATGGAGAAGACTGGATCATAACCTATAGATCTGCATACAGTATATGGAGCCGGCCAGCAACTCAAACCTACATGGAGCTGACCTGTCCTGACATTCCATAATTATGTTGATCCATCCCCACCCGTCCTTCCTGTTCTGACATGCCATACATGTTGATCTGACCTCAACAAACCCTGTACACTCAAGATACGCTCCATATATGGCCAGTACAGAATTCAGTGGTGTGCGGGCTCCATCCAATACCTACTGAAGTTTATTTAGTCCAGCACCCAGCCTGTCGATGTGCGTATTCTACATCTGCTCCAGTACAGAATTCATTCCATATGTTGATCTGACCCCCCATGCCAAAGTCCTATAGTGCTCGCCCAGCAGTCTTCCGTCTGCCGTCACCCAGGCGGATGCGTGCATGTGCACTCGCACTCAGGGTGTCTTACTGGTATATAAAGTATATTTTACTATCAGGGCAATGTTTCCCTTCAGTAGGCTACAAGTAAGACGCGCAAACGCGGGAAGCGAACGCAGCTCGTAAATGGCAATAACAACAATTAGAATAAATGACATACTTATTTTAAGGTTTTCTTTTTAAAGTTCTCTTTTTTGTGTTTTTTTAAGATTTTATTTTTAAGTTAAGTTTTTTGAAGTTAAGTGTTTTTAAAGTTTTTTTTAAGTTAAGTTTTTTTGTGTTTTTGCAAACGCAGTGAGCACTAACTATGAGAGCCTGGTCTGTCTGTCTGTGTGTGTGTCTGTGTGTGTGTCTGTCTGTCCCGCTGTGACACCACCCGCCCGCCACCAGAGGGCACAGCTGTATCACACAAAACACACGCACGCACGCACTCACACACACACACACACACACACACACACACACACACACACACACACACACACACACACACACACACACAAATACACACACACACAACTTAACTTAAAAAAAAACGTAACTTAAAAAAAAACGTAACTTAAAAAAAAACTTTAAAAACACTTAACTTCAAAAAACTTAACTTAAAAATAAAATCTTAAAAAAACACAAAAAAACTTAACTTTATTTTTAAGTTAAGTTTTTTGAAGTTAAGTGTTTTTAAAGGTTTTTTTTAAGTTAAGTTTTTTTTTAAGTTAAGTTTTTTTTTAAGTTAAGTTGTGTGTGTGTGTGTATTTGTGTGTGTGTGTGTGTGTGTGTGTGTGTGTGTGTGTGTGTGTGTGTGTGTGTGTGTGTGTGTGTGTGTGTGTGTGTGTGTGTGTGTGTGTGTGTGTGAGTGCGTGCGTGCGTGTGTTTTGTGTGATACAGCTGTGCCCTCTGGTGGCGGGCGGGTGGTGTCACAGCGGGACAGACAGACACACACACAGACACACAGACAGACAGACCAGGCTCTCATAGTTAGTGCTCACTGCGTTCGCAATCACTGCGTTCGCAATAACAAACTGGCTGTCGTTGAAGAGAAGGCTCAACAAATGTGTGTTTTTCTGTTTGTTTCTCTCTTTTTAACTTTTTCTGTTTGCCAACCTTTATTATTAGTCCTCCAACGGCTGTCCAATTTATTCAGAGACACAGCTTTCACATTTTGACCTCTCTGCAACGCCACTCTCATCTCCGAATGTGCATGGACACACGTCCATATGCACGCACGCACACACATGCACACACACTTATACGGAGATCTCGAGGAATTGATCCCGTAGCTGGAACTATTATTATTATGTTCACAAAATCAAGGCATAATGTCTTCATGATACAATAAGCGTGTCACTCAATACTCTATGGGTTTAAGTAAAAGTAACATTGTCTGCTGCCAATTATAATAGAGACAGCACAGTATTGTTCACAGTAGTTTATGATGATTATATAACTAATACATTTTTGGATGTGCTACGTTTTTGGAATTGTTTTCATTCCTATTTTTTTATGTATACTGGATTTGGGTTTACCATTGCTGATGCGCAACTTATTTTTCTCATTTAGTTATGCTTATATAACTTACGTGTCGCCTGCTGAAAAATACAGATTTCATTGTAAAATCGGTTATATTTGGTGAAATTCACAGATAGAAAATGGTCCTTTTCGAAAAAATACCTGAAGGCGTGAGAACGTTTTATCTCTGTAAACACCAGCTGGCACTAAGAGAAGACACTTGTGATTAGACACCATGCATCCTTATCGGCTCTCATTGAGAGCACGACAACACCTTCCTCTTGACTCCCACACATCCCTCCTCTTCCTCCTCCTGTTATGTTGTTATGGAGAACCTCTCTCTTTCTTTCTGCCACCTCTGTTGGGCAGAGTGCCAGCCTCCGCCGTCAGCCGCCCCTCTTAAGCGCGGCAGTAAGAATAGAGGGAAGTCCAAATTTAATAGCATTGTTGTTTCTCCCCCACTGGACCAGTGGCCACGGGGAGCACTGGAATGACAGCTTTATTTATTTCACTGTGCCGTCTCGGCTGACCTTGGCCTTCCGAACTACTGTATGTTTGTTTGTCCCTGTTTCTCCCTCCCTCCCTCCCGCCCCGTCACCAACCCCACCCTGCCCGCCCTCCAGACTACGCACCATCCTAAGGCTCAGTCTTAAGCAGCGTTGGCATGTCCACTTATCATAAGCGACTTTGAGCTTGTTTTTCTGTAAAGCCGCTTGTAAATATTCGTAGTTGCAGGTTGAGGTTTTTTGGACTGGTTTCCAAAGTGTATATAGTTGCTTATTTGAGCTTGCTTCCGAAATGTTCTTTAAACCAGTGGCCCTCAAACATGTTCATGTCAAGGAGCCCCAATTAATATGTAATTGTCCGTGCATGTATCCCAATCTGAACACATGTCGTGCCAGGGACTGCTGTATACCAGAAGTGTGTGTTGTTAAATAGTTTTATCTTTTTTTCCCACGATTTGTTTGAAAATAGCAGATCCACAACAAGTCACATCGTGACACGTTGTGAGTTTGTAGATTGGCTATCTTCAAATAGCCGATGGAAAGCATATACTGTAGGTTTAAAGTGCTGCATGTGGGCTTGTTTTCCTACTAGACGTATTTGGTTATTTCTCTCACAGAATGTGTCAACACCGGTCTTAAGTCAAAGCTGGCATCTTACTATCTTTAGCCTGGGTGTACTGAGGCCCTGTCAACAAACCCCCGTCCCGTCCCGTCCCGTCCCCCCCGTCACAAAGGGACTCGAGGGATATGCGGTATATTATTAGCTAAATTGAATATCCACACTCTGCGGGGAGTAGCTTTGTTGGCCCGTTGTTCCATCCCTCTCTCTATCTTCTTGTTTTGTGCTTTTCACTCTGTTCGAGAGACGACCCTCCTGATCTCAAGAAGGGGTATGAATGTAGTAATGTCCTATTAGAGTCGCCATGGCGACGCATGACCCTGGTCTCTGTGTGTGTTCGTTGTGTACTGCGTTGTGAGTGTTGCACCCTTGAAGACTTGTTTCTCTTTACTAGAGAAACATGGCTTTGAAAATCATGTATCTTTCTGTCGCTGCTACATGGAGTCACTGGTTTATTCTTAGTTTGGCCAAAATGGCCGTGCGTGCGTGCGTGCATGCGTGCGTGCGTGCGTGCGTGCGTGCGTGCGTGCGTGCGTCCATGTGTGTTTTCAAATAATCAAAGTACAGTGTTATATATATATATAGGGTTGAAGTGGTTAATGTATGTTTTTTGAGGAAAAGGTACAATAATTGCCTCTGAGGTGTAGTGGAGTAGAAGTAAAAGTATTGAAGATTGGAAAGGGCTGGAGCTTAGTAGCTCCTTAGAGTATAATATAATAGAGACGGCACCCAGAGGAAACCCTGAGGCGAAATGGACATAGTGGCCGAATTTGGTATTGCAGGGCTGGGCCAATTCTGGTCCGTTGACTATCATTGCGCACGTACATGATGACATGTGAACGCTGTTTCATACGTGAACGCATGCAATGATAGTCAACGGCACAGCGCGTTCACGATTTGGCCCAATCCATTCCAGAATGCACTTTTGAGCAACTTAATGCAAGTGGATGGGAGGAGAAATCTGGTGCCGTTTCTATTCATATATAGTCTAAGAGTAGCTCACTCTGACCTGCCTGATGGCTCTATGATGACTGCCTTCATCTTCTAAGATTGCTCCTCTTTCTCACTAGAGAACAAACAGAAGATAGGAGCCTGCGGCTGATGGGAGATAACAGGCCCAAATGAATCGAGGATGAATCATATAGTGTCCACTCCTCCTTTCCTTTCTCCACTGTCACCTCCTTGTCTTTCCCCCTTTCCTCCTCTGCTCTATATGCCAGTGGTTATCAACCTTTTCAACCTAAATAATGAGGGGGTCCCCAGGTGGTCCCATGCGTGCGTGAACCTGGCCTTGTTGTGTAATCACTGTGTCGTGGCTCTTATCTTGCCCTGCAGTGGTGCTCATTAGGGCAAGAACAAGATGATACTGAACCACAGTCAGGCAGGCAGGCAGAGTAAAGCCTGACTTTTAACATTGTCGTGACAGAAGAAAAACGTAGGCTTCAGGTTCTGTGGAGTTGGTAATGGTATGGAGTCGTAGTGGTGATTCATCGGGTTAGTAGTGGTTATTCACCTGTTGAATAGTGGAAGGGGCTGCATGGTCAGGCTAGTTGTTTTTGTAAAGTTGCTCGTCAATATGGTTAGTTGTGGGGTTTTGGGCTTGTTTTCAAAGTGGAGTTGCTTACATTTGGGCTTGTTCTCTAATGTTGTTTACCAGTGATTCTATCCAAAGTGCATTTATCCAAAGGGCCAAGACATTACCATTATCATCCAAAATAAGGCAACATTTTCAAAGTTTCATTATGCTTTAAGTAGCATGTGGGGCGTCAAACTAGCTTCAGTTGATGTTGCACTACTGTAATAATTCCATTATTATTATTTTACTAACGTGGAGCTTCACTTTAATTCATGGACTTTTTATTTATTCCTAGATCAAGTTTTTTCCCCAGTTATGTAGTGTGTACACAAGGAACCAAATGGCCCCTTAATAACCCTCTAACACCCACATTAATTTCTACTTGCAAAAAATTTACCTTACTACTACTTTGAACTACTAGGACTAAGACTAAAAAATATGTTAAAAAAAATAAAAAATAAAAGTTTGATGCAAAATTTCTAATAATTATATAATAATATAATAAATTAATAATTTACATTTTGGGGATATCTTTCACAATAATTAATAAAACATGTTCTAGACATTCTAATGATCACAAAAAAACATATATTACAATTATTTTACCTACTTTTATTAGGGTTAAAGGTCAAAAGTCATAGGTTAAAAAATGTTCAGACATTTTTTATTTGTGTGAATTTCAGCCTCTGTGGGGGGTATTTATATGCAAATATCATGACCAATGGCATTGAAATGGCATTGCAATGAACATCACTGATGACGTTTAGGTGAAAAATAAAAAATAAAATAAAAATAATAATTTAGTAATTAAATAAAATAAAATTGTTGCTAAAAAGCAACGCTGGGTCTTAGAGGGTAGGTCCATTTGTTTCCATTTGTACACTCTCAGAGTTACAGACCTGTAAGGGTCCATTTGGAACCACCTCAAGGAACCCAGATAGTCCCTGGAGTCCACTTTGAGAACCACTTTCCTAGATTTGTTTAAATTATACACTGGTATCCACCGATACGGACGTTGCGAGTATTGTAATTGCGCGCGCATGTGTGTGTGTGTGTGTGTGTGTGTGTGTGTGTGTGTGTGTGTGTGTGTGTGGAGTCTTTTCATTTAGCTGGCCACCAGTGTTGCCATGTCTGCTTATTATAAGCGACTTTTGGCTTCTGTTTCTGTAAAGACGCTTGTAAATATTGGTAGTTGTGGGCTGTGTTCTTTGGGGGTAGTATAGTTGTTTATTAGGGCTTGCTTCCATCAGTTATCCTTTTTTAACCACTGGTTAAAAAAAGATAACTGATGTATAAAGTAGGTTTAAGGTGCTCATGTGGCCTATAATAGCCGCTTGTTTTGGGCTTGAATTTCCTGGACCTGGTTTCTTATTTCTCTCACAGACTCTGGCAACAGTGCTGGCCACTATCTGTCTGTGACAGACACACTGAGCAGTGACTATGTGAGTCCAGGTCCTTCACTGGTCAATGTTTAACGCTGTGTAATTGGTTTCACTGACCATGGCTGATCTGACACATGTCAATGATGATTTAAAGCCTAATGGCCATTTACCACAGACCATTGTTGAGACCCTAATTTGTTTGTTAACCACACGAACGAACCCTAGTAGTGTCCATATGCTGGGGGGATCTTTCAGCGAAAATAGCAGATCTACAAGCTTACAACATGTTGGAAAACTTGAGGGACCCCAGTCAAAAAAGTATTTATGGTATAAGTCAGGGGGTTTTTCAGGCCAAGGAAGGACCCCTTAGCTGAGAGAGAGAGAGAGATGAAGCCCCCAGTACATAATTGTATAAAATTGTGTTGTTCTATTTTGAAAACCCCACAATGTCACCCCAGTGAACCGGAAGTAGTAATCGGCCACTACAGATCTACCGCTGGACACTTTGCTCTCTTTTTTTGGCTAATGTTCCGCTATAGGCTTGAAGTGCTTGATTGATTGTGGTTAAAAAAAAAAGACATTTACCACAAAAAGATTTGGGGATCCACCTGGGGGTCCCACCCCCCAGTTTGGGAACTACTGGTGTACCACAGGGCTGCAAGAGTTAAACCATTGTCAGTTCCGTCAACTAAAACTATGTCAAAAACGAAATAAAAACTAAGGGTCAACTTATTAAGGTGACTAAAACTAAGACTAAAAGAATATAGGCAAAAATGTTATAGGGAGGGACTAGTGAAGAAGTGATCCAGTAGAACTTTATCATTTTATGTTTGGTTGCACTCCGGTGTTTACTCTGAAAATAGCATATCTACAACCTCATTTTCAGCATGCAACCCAGTGTAAAATCTGCCATCAAGCCCTGCCAATTGACTAAAAATATGACTAAAACTTAATGGAAAGAATCTACACTGACTTAAACTGTGACTCAAACAGTTTGACTGTTTTATACGCTTAACCCGCATTTTAATCAACCCCCCTTCACTGCCGAGATTGTTGTATTACCTTTAGAGCATACGCTGAATTATTTGGGCTTTTAATCCGCGAAAATCGAGCGAAAAAAGCTTCCTCCGTTTGTTATGAGATCGCACCACCCGCCATCTTGGTACACCCGGAAGACGCAGCACAGGACCCTCCTCCATGAGGCGTTGAACCCCATTCGTTTGCATTGGCCTCAATTTCCCAGAAGCCCTAGCAGCCCACAGCATGTGACGATTTCCGGTTTCATCATCAAAACAAATGCATCTAGTATCTTTCTCCGCGACGAAGACGGATTTTCTTTTTATTTATAACAATACAGCGGATTAAACACATAAAACAAAAGTCTGGATTAGCGTGGTTGGCAGCGACAGTAACCTGGAGTAATCCATTCCCGGCACGGAAACTGTTTTAACTACCCTTGTTAACGTTAACCCAGTTTTGACCCTGGAGGACCTTAGCATGCCCTCACACAATCACAGCATGTGTGATAGCGATATCCCACTGCAAACAGGACTTGATTGTGATACCTGAGTACAGTTTCACCTGATCTCTCTCTCTCTCTCTCTCTCTCTCTCTCTCGCTCTCTCTCTTCAATTATTCAATTTAATTCAATTCAAAGCAATTAACCCATTAGGACCTGAGGCCGATTCTACAAAAGAATGCATTCCCAGAAGAGAATATTTGTGTCAAAAAGATACTTTTCCACCAGTGCATTCAGTTGGTATAAAACCTCTCTCTCTCTCTCTCACTTCCAGAGAGCCATGAGCACTGTGGAGGAGGATCCGGACCATATGATACCATGAAGACAAGCCTGCAGGCCCTGCGCTGTCAGCTGCTGAGTGAGTACTGCCCTGGTACAGGAGCACTGTTGATTCTAACAGCAGAGCACATTTACTTTTAGTCAGGGTCTTTTGAATATTTCCTTTAGTTTTAGTCGCATTTTAGTCATCTGAAATTAGGGATGTCCAATGTTTTTTTTTACCGATATCCCGATATAGTCCAACTCCTAATTTCCGATACCGATATCAACCAATATATGCAGTTGTGAAATTGACACATTGTCACCTAATTTTATTGTGATTTGATGCCCCACCAGATGCATTCATAAATGTAGGGGTTTCCAAATAAAAATAAACACTATCATAAATTCGGGAGAAATTATTTTAAACCAATACATTTAAACCGATAAATCGATATTTTCAGAAATTATGCAAATATCATCCGATAATATCAGGAGCCCCATAATATCAGTAAAAGGTCATTTTTCGTCATAGCTTTAGTCGACAAAATCAACAGCGGTGCAGGAGGCCGATGATCAGCGACAGCGATCGTACCCCTCCCTGTTACAGCACCATCATTCCATTATGACTGAGTCTGGACATGGCTTTACATTCCGAGGCCAACAGAGTGTCACTCTGAGGAGCAGCACTCCACCTCTGAATATCAGTTGAATAAATAACGGAACACGCCGGTGTGGGTCACACTCTAGTCTATAGAGTCCCCCACTGGGTGCTACACTAAACAGGCTGATGATAACTGTGTCTCGTATGCAATGCCTCGAGGGGCCACTGAAATGACACCACAGGGCTCCGGGCTGATGTTCTTTTTTTTTTCAATGTTTTTTTATTGAGGCTCTGAAATTTCACAACCGTTCAATCACAATTCAATGTATATAGAACCACACATTTTTCTTTTTTCAACATTACATAGGAAAACAACACAGAGTACCACAATACGGACATTACAATGCACAGACAAAAAACAAACAAACACACACAAAAAAAAGACAAAATGAGTACACCACAGTCTTGACATGATTGTATATTACAGGTCACCAGAGTCTTTGTTATTCACTACCGTTCAATAAGGTACATTGAAGCGCAGTCTAGAAGGGTCCACTGTATCTAAGACTGGTTCCCATACCTTCGTGAACTCTTCCATATTATCACGGAGGAGATAAGTCAGTTTCTCCAAAGGAACCACAGTCATTACCTCCTTGTACCAATCATCCAGTGTAGGAACGTCTCTATGAATCCAAAGCTTGAGTATAGTCTTTCTCGCTATGTATAAGAGTATTCCAACCAATTTGGCGTTGTGTCTGGTCAAGGTGTCCAGCTCATTCTTCACCTCATTCCAAAACACCTGTATCTTTGTACATTTCCAAAGCATATGTGCATATTTACCAACTTCTGTGTCACATTTATTACAGTTAGGAGAGCTGAGACCAAGCTTGCTTCTCAGTAGAGGTGTATAATGGAGTCTGTGTAAAATGTTGGTCTTTCTCTATCATTATTGCAACTCAAAATAGTAAGTGTATGTGGGGGGAGTGTGACTGTGTGTTGGACGGGACATGAAAGGACAATGGACACGTGAGGGCAGTGCGCGGACAAAACATTGCAACAAGGTTTTCTTCATAACATGATGCAGTTCTCAGTTTGACCACGAAAGGTAGGCTACCTACGTCACATGTTTAGAAGGGAAATTATATTTGAGAAGATTTAAAATACAGTATGGACAGTTTCTGTGTCGGAAATGTGGGCTAGAGTAGTCAAAGTGAAAATAGCGGTCAAAATAGGATTAGTCTATTACTTCACTGTAGTAATACGTGTGGGACTGAAAGTAACTCTGATGAAAAAGTAGCATGATATTGGGTTATCGCTTCATTTTTGAGCAGTGACCGTTCTTAAAGTAGATTGATTTTTTCTCAAACGAATAATAGATATTAAACAAGTTAAGAGACAATGTTTTGCGACACTAGAAAGAGTTCATTTATAACAGATGGAAGAGTTTCAACAGTCCTATCTGTATTCAAAACGTTTGTGTAATGTATAAGTTTATTCAACATATAATAGGCATGTGTTGATATGTGTTTTGTCGAAGTTTAAATTAGTTAAAAAAGTTGATTAAAGAGCCTATGGTGTCTTGGAAATGATTAAATAATGGTAAGCTTTAATGAAACAATTGTATGTGGCTGTGTCAGGCGGACGATAGCGGTCCTATCAATACGCGTCAGTATGTAATTCGTCTTGGTATTAATAGAGCTAATTATGGTTTTCTCGTATGAAATTTAGTGTGCGAATATAGTCAACTATGAAAAGGCAGTTAGTTGCCAGCGATGTGCGAGATTTTGCTGTTAATATCGAGATAACTTGGACCTTTGGACGTGAGTGAGTAAACAGTAGTAGCATAGGTCGATTCGTCATTTACCCAGGCCCTTAAAGGTGGGTACTGGGATAATGTAATTGCAGCGTGCTGTCATCAAGATCAAACTTTTGAAGGGAAATAGTTTCAAAATATAAATGGATTATTGAGCGTGTCTGAAAAAGCTTGTGTGTTTAAAACTGAAACACAGGGTAAGACAAAGTTGTGGTGTGTTTAAATGTCAGTTAATTGTGAAGTGCAAATGTCAATTATCGGATATGCATGAATGTGCAGGGAATTATTTTTGGGAACTTTTAAAGTGTCACTTTCTGTTGTTCCTTTTCTTATGTTTAGTATGTCATGTGATTGGGTCAAGGGGGGTGTAATAGAATTATTGTTCCATATTTTTATGTGACCATCATCATGGTAATGGTCAAGGGGGGAATGTCGTATCTGGACTCGATAATTCTGTACTATAGCATGCTATAATCAACTCTAAGTTGATTGTCTAGTCTGTCTGTCTGCAAGTTTGAAAGCAATCACTCAGTCAAGTACTCTGCATTGTTCATTACTCCTTTGAAGCTTCTCTCAGGTGTGAATCAAAACACACGTAGCAGCCATCTGCTATTCCTATGCACGTTGTTGATCTTTATGTTAAATCCCAACCCCTCCCAGAACTCAACTGTTTGATGTAAACTATATATATGTCTGTAAATACAATGTTGAGTTGGTCTTGTTGGGGGCAGTGTGACCGTACGGTCATGTGCCCTGGGCTCCGCGGCTCAACTCAAGGGCCGCGGGAAGCCCTCTGTCTTTGTCTGACTTACTGCAAATAAATACATCGATGGATATTCAGCTCATCTCTCTGCCTGCGTGATTTTCCTCATCCGACCGTCTAAGAGTTTACCGTCTATACTCTTCGTTACTTTGTCTATTTTAGTCCAGTTTAGATGAGTGTACTTGTTGAATTTACACGACAAGTTGGAGCCTGAAAAAACTGCTTTTGGGATGGTTTTCCATTCCAGGTAAAACGAACCGTGGACCACTGGACAATTTGGACAAGTTGGCGTTGAGTTTTGAATTTTATTTTTTCGGCGAACGGCGGAACAAAGAGATGCGGGGACCAACGGCACTTGCGGTGCTCTCCGACATGGACGGCGACGTAGCGAAGGGAGCGGCTCTCCAGACACGCCATGCAGCAGCGGGAGAAAGCGCCTCTACAGCGCAACGACGGGCGACCTGCGGATCTCCACAAATCGGCGGGACGCGGCGGAGTTCCCATGCGGGGGAAAGCGACACTACAAGCGGCGGGCGGATGCGTCTCTTCACGGCAAGCAAGCAACGGCGAGGAGGGAGGCGTTCTACAAGGGCCCTTCAACGAGTGAGTCTTCCACCGAGGGGGGTCTCCGACCAAGCGGCGGCCGAGAGCTTTCATGACGGCATGCGGCGAGAGGACGGCACGGCGCGATTCATCTCATCAGCGATCGCGAGCGGAGAAAACGTTTTTTGTTGATCTTTCATTCTTCAAACCGAGCAGAGCAAGCTCACTATGTTGCGTTTCGATCGACCCGTAGCTACACGAGCGCTCATATTTTTTCTTTCCAGTCATTGTGTGATATTTCATATTCACATAAATGTCTGGAAGGGGGGAGTGTGACTGTGTGTTGGACGGGACATGAAAGGACAATGGACACGTGAGGGCAGTGCGCGGACAAAACATTGCAACAAGGTTTTCTTCATAACATGATGCAGTTCTCAGTTTGACCACGAAAGGTAGGCTACCTACGTCACATGTTTAGAAGGGAAATTATATTTGAGAAGATTTAAAATACAGTATGGACAGTTTCTGTGTCGGAAATGTGGGCTAGAGTAGTCAAAGTGAAAATAGCGGTCAAAATAGGATTAGTCTATTACTTCACTGTAGTAATACGTGTGGGACTGAAAGTAACTCTGATGAAAAAGTAGCATGATATTGGGTTATCGCTTCATTTTTGAGCAGTGACCGTTCTTAAAGTAGATTGATTTTTTCTCAAACGAATAATAGATATTAAACAAGTTAAGAGACAATGTTTTGCGACACTAGAAAGAGTTCATTTATAACAGATGGAAGAGTTTCAACAGTCCTATCTGTATTCAAAACGTTTGTGTAATGTATAAGTTTATTCAACATATAATAGGCATGTGTTGATATGTGTTTTGTCGAAGTTTAAATTAGTTAAAAAAGTTGATTAAAGAGCCTATGGTGTCTTGGAAATGATTAAATAATGGTAAGCTTTAATGAAACAATTGTATGTGGCTGTGTCAGGCGGACGATAGCGGTCCTATCAATACGCGTCAGTATGTAATTCGTCTTGGTATTAATAGAGCTAATTATGGTTTTCTCGTATGAAATTTAGTGTGCGAATATAGTCAACTATGAAAAGGCAGTTAGTTGCCAGCGATGTGCGAGATTTTGCTGTTAATATCGAGATAACTTGGACCTTTGGACGTGAGTGAGTAAACAGTAGTAGCATAGGTCGATTCGTCATTTACCCAGGCCCTTAAAGGTGGGTACTGGGATAATGTAATTGCAGCGTGCTGTCATCAAGATCAAACTTTTGAAGGGAAATAGTTTCAAAATATAAATGGATTATTGAGCGTGTCTGAAAAAGCTTGTGTGTTTAAAACTGAAACACAGGGTAAGACAAAGTTGTGGTGTGTTTAAATGTCAGTTAATTGTGAAGTGCAAATGTCAATTTTCATATATGCATGATGCCTGGAATTATTTTTTGGGAACTTTTAAAGTGGAACGTTCTGTTGTTTCTTTCCTAATGTTTAGTATAGTACATGTGATTGGGTCAAGGGGGGTGTAATAGAATTATTGTTCCATATTTTTATGTGACCATCATCATGGTGATGGTCAAGGGGGGAATGTCGTATCTGGACTCGATAATTCTGTACTATAGCATGCTATAATCAACTCTAAGTTGATTGTCTAGTCTGTCTGTCTGCAAGTTTGAAAGCAATCACTCAGTCAAGTACTCTGCATTGTTCATTACTCCTTTGAAGCTTCTCTCAGGTGTGAATCAAAACACACGTAGCAGCCATCTGCTATTCCTATGCACGTTGTTGATCTTTATGTTAAATCCCAACCCCTCCCAGAACTCAACTGTTTGATGTAAACTATATATATGTCTGTAAATACAATGTTGAGTTAGTCTTGTTGGGGGCAGTGTGACCGTACGGTCATGTGCCCTGGGCTCCGCGGCTCAACTCGAGGGCCGCGGAAAGCCCTCTGTCTTTGTCTGACTTACTGCAAATAAATACATCGATGGATATTCAGCTCATCTCTCTGCCTGCGTGATTTTCCTCATCCGACCGTCTAAGAGTTTACCGTCTATACTCTTCGTTACTTTGTCTATTTTAGTCCAGTTTAGATGAGTGTACTTGTTGAATGTACACGACATGTATTTCCTATAATTGTTGTTGTCTTTTATCTGACATTCCAAGTCAATCTTCCACTGCCTTCGAATATGATCAGTGGAGTGGTTTGAACTTATATCAAAACATTCATAGATAAATAAATCTTTCTGGCACAGGTTGTGTAAGAATATTTTCTAGGAAGGATGTCCTAGGGGGGCTTGCATGTTCTTTGTTACATAATGACGGATTTGTAAAAATCTAAAGAAATGTGACTGACGTTCTTAAATGTTTTTTGTGGCAGATTGATCGCCAGGTATTAATTTATTCATTCTTCCACCACCGCCGCCAGTGTTTTATTTTGTCAACCCCCATTCACGGGACCTGTGATGTGTGCAAAAAGTCCTGCTGTCACTTTTCATTGCAGGGTTTAGTACCCTGCCTCCTCCTCCCCCTGTGTCTCAAAACATCTTAACCACATTATCAGTTTCTTCAACTCCCTCTTCTGTTAACCCATTTTGACCTGAGAACGATTCTACAAATGCCTTCTAAATTCTGACAGTTTTCGGAAAAACTCTATTACAATTTACAATTTAGGCATTTAGCAGACGCTCTTAATCCAGAGCGACTTACATTTAAGCAAGAACAAAAGCATGGGAATACATCACATAAAAGCATTTATCATGAAACATGCGTAAGCTAAGAAGGTAACAGTGGAATATCTATATGATGAAACTATACATACACTATACATAATAAACTATACATATTCACTACTATGCTATACATATGCTATGACTATATACAATACAATTATAGTGCTGTCTACATAACATGCTATAAGTCTGTGTCAAATGCTATCTAAGCCAACAGAAATGCTATCTAAGGGGTTAGGGTAAGTGCTATGGGCCATGATGGAGTCTGAAAAGGTGGGTTTTCAGGCTACGGCGGAAGATTGGGAGTGATGCTGCAGTTCTGACTGCAATGGGAAGTGCATTCCACAGTTTTGGAGCCAGAAGGGAGAAGAGTTTGGGACGTGTGGAGCGTTGTCCCGGCGTTTTTAGTGAGGGTACTTCCAGTTTCCCTGCGTTGGCGTATGTTTCTATGTCAGTGGTTCTCAAACTATTTAATGTCAAGGACCCCTAGAATTATATGTATTTGGCCGCCGACCCCCATCTGTAAATATGTTGTTCCAGGGACCTCCCAGAAGCAAAGATTTGAGCTAAAAACAAACGCTCTGAAAGAATATATTCAAACATTTGGGCCACATTTTCACGATTAAAAAAGAATAACAGACCTACAAGCTCGTAGCGCTGAGCTATGAGCTATAAATTGCCGGCGTATATTATTTCCCCTCGAGTTCCCACCAATCAGAACTAACTATGATAACTGACAGTCTGTCAGCCAACCAGAAACATGATTTGAATTTAATTCCGCCTCCTGTATCCGTTACTATTTTGCACAAACCATAGAGCATTGCAGTCCCGCCCCATGCGAGGGCACCGGAAGAGAATTTCCCATTCACTTTTCCATAGACGTTTCAAAAAGTATTTATTTAAAAACCTGTAAGCCTCGGACAAAGCCAACAGCCGAGTTGACAAATCACGACAATAAACAATGTTTTTGGGCCGAACAAATAATTAGAAGGAAGAAAAAAAGGGGCAGGGTACTGCTAATTATTTGTTCGGCTGCTGCTATCCGACGGTTCAAACGAGGCTCTGAAGGTATCGACGCTTCGCCAACTTGCGACCCGACACGACAGTGTACCCACCGCCTGCCTATTCAACACTTACCGCCGCCAACGTCGGTGCGGCGGAGAGCTACCTTTAGAGCCTCTTTTGTTCTCTCCTTTGTAGGGAACCTATCCACCTTTAATGGTGTTTCCGTAGTATAGGCAAAAGCTGAGAGTGAGACAGCCTGTGGCGGGATTCAGTCCAAGCAGCAGATTTCCACACGTGTCCTCAGGCCATGAGCTCCATCAGGTTGCCTTGTTCCCAGCGTGTGAAGCGTGAACTGATCAGTCCAGCTGAGATCTCTGGCCCTGTTGCCGGAGGCACACAGACATTTCACATTTCTCTCTCTCTCTCTCTCTCTCTCTCTCTCTCTCTCTCCCTCTCTCTCTGGGCCACTATAGTTGCAGCATACAGATGTGACCCTAACATGCTCAAGAAAAAAAACATGTTGCATAGATCTAGGAAAGAACTACGATGGATGAGACATCATCGCCCCCCCCCCTTTCCTCTAGTCACCCTGCAGTTTTTGACTGTGTAGGCTACAGTGTATGTGATATTCGTGTGTATTCCCCGTTTTCAAAACGCCTGTAACCGTAGGGCGGACTCGCCATTTGTTTTTCGAGTAATTGGGTTCCGCCTGGCTTGTGGTACACTGTCACCCTCTATGCAATTTCATAAGGCAATTGCCTCAAAGTATCTCCTGTGCAAATTACATTGTGAAGTGAGCTTAGTTTTTTTTTTAAAGCTTATCTGAGAGACCATTTAGACGGCACCGGAAACGATTGCACGCCTCGAGAAATCTCCCTAATCTGAGAACACGGCTCAGGGAGCTCGCTGCAATGTGATTACGTTGTCACAATAGTGTCTTATGCTTGCAAGGCCCCATAACGCCAGCGCATAATGTTGAAATGTGTGAACGAGTTGAAACTCGGCCGGTGTCTTTGAAGTGGAACGGTATGATTATTATTATTTAAGCGCTGCGTCTGTGGCTGCATGTTCTCCCCTCCCGCTGCTCCCAGACAACTTCCTGTTTAATGTTTCCCGCTTCCTGTCAGAACCGGCCCCTGTGTGGCTGGCTGGCTTTGAGGGTGTCACAGACAAGTCCCATGCAGATGAAGTCACTGAATCATTGTCCCAAAGTATTACAAATGCTTTTAGAAAGGTTTTATTTAAGAGCTTAAATTGTCTTTGCCCGTTTTTTGTCTTTCACTTTTCGTCTCTGCTTTTATAGCTTCTCTCTCTCAACCTTTGTTACTCTCGCTCCATCATTGATGCGCACCTATCTTTCTCTGTCTCACTCCACAAATATCTCTCTCTCTCTCTCTCTCTCTCTCTCTCTCTCTCTCTCACCTCCCCCACACTAGTATACCCGGGCAGATAAACAAGTCGGCGTTCAAAGCCGCCGCAACGTGACAAACAGTCCACATTCAAACAGGAAGCCATTATCCCAGGGTTCCGATTGCCTCTCCGCGCTCTTATCTGCGCTCTCACATCTGCAGCTCCCCCCCCCCCCCCCCTCCTCCCCTTCTCCTCTCCACCCTTTCCATCCAGCCCCCCCCCCCCCCGCTACCACCACCACCCCTACTAGCCCTCATCCGCCGTCCCAGAATGTCCCAGTGGTATGAACTGGACATGCCCATGGATTCAAGTTCAGTCATTTGGGTTCCATAAAAGCCAGCATGTCTTATCTATATGGAAGCATTATTATTTATTTGAGTAACTAGCAATATGTTTAGAAGCATCTTCCATTACGGTTAAAGCCTCAATCGGTGGTTGGAACAATATTACATGACACGTTATTTTACATAATATATTGTGCTAAACGGTGCTAGTGTGTACACACTGTCTCACAAAAAAATATTCAATTGTGAGATTTAATTTTTCTTTAATCCATGCATGCCCCAACTGCCCCCCCCCCCCCCCCCCCCCCACTCCCATGGGATGGACACTCAGCCCTGATTGGCAGATAGATGGACACGCCCAGTAGCAAACTAGAGGAATGTGTCTGTTCTGTTGCCACCGTCGAAAAAACGCTCTATTTATACACACTGGAGGAATATCTGTCTTCGGTCCCTTCCTGTTCTTTTGCTTTAGTCTACAATAGCGTACAGCAAAACAGCGATGGCAGGTTTAAAGTGGTCAGTCCTTGTCTCTACTTCATTATTTTATTGATATTGGCGATGAAAAGTCTCAATCCCCATCTCTTCCTCCCTCCCTCCTTCCTGCCTACCTTCACTTGAAACTATCAATAAAGGCAGAAATAAACACATATTTAAAAAAAAGAATGCATGATCCTTGAATATTTGTGAGTCAATGACACACAGAACAGTGTGGGTAGAAATGGGTAGAAAAGTAGGTAAAAAGCAACAACAAGAAGAGAAATAACTACAATATCCTGCTATACACATTCTCCAATGCAATTATCAAATGATTTACATAATGCAAAGTTCTATTCTTGAATCATTCTTAAATCTATTCTTAACTTTTCCATATTACTGCATAATATGCAGCTATCTGTATACTATATTTAGTAATAGACTTGTAATAATACATAATCTACAAAGTAACTAGTAACTAAAGTTTTCAAGTAATTTTAGTGGAGTAAAAGTACAATATTTACCTCTGAGATGTAGTGGAACAGAAGTAAAAGTAATGAAAATTGGAAATACTTCAGTAAAGTATAAAGATACCTCAAAGTTGTACTTAAGTACAGTACTTGAGTAAATGTACTTACTTACACCTGTGCTCTTGGGCTTGTTGTCATAGACCTTGTTGACCACGACCCCCTGAACAGCAGTCACACACCAGTTCTCACCACCAAGTGTGGATGATGGATGATTTTGCAGCTCTATTTCTGGCTCTTTTGACTCCAGCATAGCGCCAACTGCATGTCCACTTCTCGCTCGTTGTGTTGACACAGCACAACCTGGCCAACTGCAACGCCTGCTTCACAGGTATATTCTCTACGGACTTTCCCGATCCCTGGATCGTTTACCCAATTGTGCTCTATGTGAGGTGACCCCTTGGTAATTGATGAATATCTACCACCACTTAGCTCTTATCTCCATATTCTACCATTTTTGTGGGTTTTTTTCATAATTAAGCTTGAAACGCAGCGCAAGTAACATTTTGAGGTATTTCTACTTTACTGGAGTGTTTCCAATGTTCAATACTTTTACTTCTACTCCATTAAATCTCAGAGGCAAATATTGTACTTGTACTCTACTACAATTATTATAGGCTACATTTAGTTACTATACTTATTTGGAGATTTTGGTTATTATTGCAAAACACACATTAACCACCTCAGCACTATTTAAATTTTGGCTATTTGTCGCATCGCGTCACGTTGTGAGCTTGTTGATCAGCTATTTTAAAAATATTTCTTTAGACATAATATATCTCCTTCAAATATTTTGCCAAACAGCAAAAACAGAATCATGAAAAACTAGATGAGGGGCTAGATACTATGTTGTATTTACGGCAAACATCAGCAGATGTGACGTTTCAACCCCTGTGGTCTTTTTCAAATATGAAACAGGACGTTATTGATGAAGAAATTGTAGGCCTACTTTTTCCACCACTGCTGAAAAATGACCTTTTTGGACATGAGGTTTCCACCCGACCGACCGAGATGACGATATCCTTTATCCCCTTGCCCTCCAAGGAGACTGGCCTCCTCTCCTTGACCACCATCTCCCTCTCTCTCGGGGATTGATCGCACCGCCAAAGACAAGAGGATAACCATTGATATCCTGCACACTAAGTGGGTTCGGGGATGATTGATTAGGCCGGTGGATCCATGATACCGTGTATGTTGCCTCGACAATATTCTTACTCTCCGGGAAAGGAGACTTGAAGCTTAGCGCAGAGAAAGGGCACTGCGAATAATGGTTGTTTGCACGAGGCGTGTTTGTTAAATCAGCAGGATTACTACACAGCACGTTCCCATGACCCAGCCAGTGTTGCCATGTCTGCTTACTATTATAAGTGGACTTGGGCTTGTTTTTTCTGTGAAGTTGTTTGCGTTTTTTGCTTCTTCTTTTTTTTGTCTTGTTTCTAAAGTGCAGTTGCTTATTTGGACTTGTTTCCTAATGTTGTTTAAACCAGTGGTTCTCAAACATTTTCATGTCAATGACCCCCAAATGAATATGTAGGCCTATTCATCCACGAACACCCCATCAAAAAATATATGTTGTGCCAAACAATGACCCCCCCCCCCCCGTACCAGATTTTGTGTTAAAATAAATATTCAAAATGTTTTTTTGTTTCTTTTTTCAAGATTTTCTTTTGAAAATAGTGCTCACAACGTGTCGCACAATGCGTCGTGTAGATTGGCTATTTTTGGTTACTATTTTAAGATTTGAGCATTTGAAGTGGTCAAATAAAAGCATCAAATCCTAATGGTCTGCGATATTTCATACAAGCAAAGGTTAAAGCTTCAATCTGTGATTACTTTGGGTACAGGATCATAGTATTGGCCCGACTGACAACCTCAAACCTCAAACCCTAACCGCAAGCACGGGAGCAGCGCATGTCCGACCGCATGTCCGACCGCATGTCCGACCGCATGTCTGACCGTTGTTTCTGCATGTCGGTCCGTTGGTGTGTCTATAATCTGGCATGCGCATTCCATTACTTCACCTGGTTGGCAGTACGTCGAACAGCAGGATCAATATTACTAGAACATTGTAATTGTACATTATATAGTTTTTTATTAAAAATAAATCGTAGGGGCGCAGCAGCTACGTCATATGGCAGCCAAGCCACATGACGTAGTACTTTTACTTGTTCTTTATTCTTTTCACTTTGTCCATGTCACAGGGACTCATCTATACGCCGATACCTTTGTACTGTGTGTGTGTGTGTGTGTGTGTGTGTGTGTGTGTGTGTGTGTGTGTGTGTGTGTGTGTGTGTCCGTGTGCGTGCCTGCGTGCCTTACACAAATGCATTGGCAATGCATACTGTACACACACAATTATTTTTAATGTAGGCTTTTAGCAAATCCCCCCCATCACCACCTCCTCCTCTCCTCACCTTGATTCTTCTGCTCTCATTCATGTTTGAATGAGAGCAATAATGGATGCTCCTAAAAGCGCTGTTCTCTTCTCCGGCCCTTTCAATCATTTCTCTTCATTACACTGTCGACCACAAACCTTGTATCTCCATATTTAAACTTTTTTTTATGTTTGTTCTTTTGTAAATGAATGCCCTGCTTTGTACAACAGTGTCACATAAATGTACACTCTCAGAGTTACAGACCGTTAAGGTTCCGTTTAGACCCTGTGGTGGTCCCCGCACCTGACGTTGATTAACCCAACGGGCCAGCAAAAGGCAGAGGTTAAAAGGTTAATGTAACTTTACGCTTCTATAACTTGGATTTGAACCCGGTTTCTTGCTGAAGTGCTGACATTTTTACCATTAAGCTAATAGAGCCTGCCTGCTTTCTCAGGGGATAAATTGAATCTTGACCATCAGGTCAAAACTGTCAGCTCCTGTGTCTAGGTGAGATGACCTTTGACACCTTTGAGACAAAATACAATTGTATACGTTTTATTGTATTAACTTACTCTACCATACAGATTGTACAAGTTATTATTGTATTAACATACTGTACGATAAAGATTGTAAACATTATATTGTATTAACATACTCAGATTTAGACATGAGGACGATTCTACAAAATCATGACAAAAAAAACCCCAATGTTTCTATGTGGTTCTCAAACTATTTCATGTCAAGGAGCCCCAGAATTATCTGTATTTGGCCACCGACCCCCATCAGAAAATATGATTTTTCAAAAATAGCAGACCTACAAGCTCGTATCGTGGCACTCGGTGCTGCACTAAGAGCTTGTAGATCTGCTATTTTCCAATAGCTAAAAGTATAGCTAAAAGTACAACATAATGCTTCACCAAAAGGGGTTCCCGCCAAGGGGCCAGTGAGGCACTCCAACATTGAAGCGCTGGGCCCTAGTGGTAAGAGGAAGGACTGCAGGCGGACCCGTGGATTCATGACGAGGAAACCCCGTGCAACCGAGCGCTCAATGTTAAAGCCCAGCTGCACTTCCGCATTTGGGCACCAAAATTTGGTGCCCAAATGCTGAATCTGCGAAAAAAGGCGGAAGTAGACGGTTCTTCCGGGTGCTTCAAAACGCCACTGAGCAACTTCCACTGACATGAATAGCGGAGGGGGTGGAGCTTCGCGCCAGATCAGTCTCTATCCTTTTAATAATCTATGGTTCCCGCCCAGAATGAGTTAAATTAAAAAGCATTTTGTAGCCTTTATCATTTCCGATGATGAGTTAGTCAATAAAACATACGTACAGCTTCTTAATGTGTGAAGCCGCAGATGAATACTAATATGCTTGTTTATTAGTCATACATCAAACAGATGTGTGTGTGTGTGTGTGTGTGTGTGTGTGTGTGTGTGTGTGTGTGTGTGTGCGTGTGTGCGTGTGTGCGTGCGTGTGCACGTGCGTGCGCCTCATGTTTTTTTCAGCAGCAGCACAGTGTCGTGTTGCCAGGTAGAGACAGCAGAGATTGGATATCAATTACATTAGCTACTGTAGAACAGTGGTTCTCACGGTGTGGTCTGGGGGTCCTTGGGGAGGTTCCAGGGGGCCTTGGGGAGGTTCCAGGGGGTCCCCGGGGGGGTCCTTGGGGAGGTTCCAGGGGGCCTTGGGGAGGTTCCAGGGGGTCCCCAGAGGGTCCTTGGGGAGGTTCCAGGGGGTCCCCAGAGGGTCCTTGGGGAGGTTCCAGGGGGTCCTTGGGGAGGTTCCAGGGGGTCCCCGGGGGGGTCCTTGGGGATGTTCCAGGGGGTCCCCAGAGGGTCCTTGGGGAGGTTCCAGGGGGTCCTTGGGGAGGTTCCAGGGGGTCCCCAGCCATCATACCACCATAGACGAATCCATAAAAAGTAGCACTTATACAAGCTCAAAATGCGTCACTTCGTGGCTCGTTTAGAGCTTGTGGATCTGCTGTTTATGATACTTTTGTGTGACGCTATAGTATGATCAAGTTTAGAAACCTCTTATCTCTATGGTCAGCTCCATATATGGATATATAAGGGTGGCAGCAGGGGCAGTATCTTGAGTGTACAGGATTTGATGAGGGCCCAGGTAGGACGGGCCTTCATTTTGGGCCTGTTGCCGGACGTGGCCTGCTGCTGGACGCGGCTGCACTAATAACTTTGGGGCAGGACGTCTAGAGTTTGAATAGACAGGTATCAGTCAAAAGGGAGACATCGAAGAGGAAGGATGGATGGGGGAGGATCAACATATGGAATGTCAGAACAGGTTCTGACATACTGTATATCCATATATGGAGATCTAAGGGTTTGAGGTCAAAGTAGAGTTGCTGGCCAATATTGATGACATCGGGGATAACAGAAAAATATTCCTACTTTTGGATAACTTTCTGAAAAAGGGGATATCTTCTCGCGATGCATGAAAATGTTTCCCCCGACCCCATTGTTTGTGAAACAGTGCTTTGGATCATTTCAGGAAGGACTAGCAGTCATAAATCACTGTGGCTGTGGGTGTTATCTCCTCCATGAGGACTGCAGTATAGAGCTCCATGGATTATGAACGTGACAGGCCTGGTTAATGGAAGACACCCTCTTCGGTGGGGAGTCTGTGATTGAATTCGAGGGAATAAGATGAATGAGTTCACCTCAGTGCTTGTCCAACTTTACGTGCCAGAATCTCATGGCGCACACACCTGTATTCGTAGTAGCGAATATAGCCGGCGATCTACAGTACAAACCATCGGACATCTCACAACACGTCATACAGTACGTGACATGTGGTGAGCGGATAGATCTGCTATTGTCAAAAACATGTTGCCTACAATGACATGCCCGAAATAGGGAGCCAGGTTGGAAGTGGTTAAAACAATATTGCAGCATATAGAATAGAATTAGTATTGTACTGATGTAGTGAATTAAGAAATGATTGTATGGCAATCTGCAACACCAGTGAACACATGGCATGGCTCTTGAATAGTGTGTTTGGCATCCCACAACAGAAAAAGGATTTCAGCAAACAGTCTTGTAAAGTCAATAATCCAAGAAGGAGAGAGGGAGAGAGTGTGTGTGTGTGTGTGTGTGTGTGTGTGTGTGTGTGTGTGTGTGTGTGTGTGTGTGTGTGTGTGTGTGTGTGTGTGTGTGTGTGTGTGTGTGTGTGTGTGTGTGTGTGTGTGTGTGTGTGTGTGTGTGTGTGTGTGTGTGTGTGTGTGTGTGTGTGTGTGTGTGTGTGTGTGCAGCTCCATCGGCGCGTGCTGCTCTGCTTCGGTCTACGTCTTGGTCTTGTTGACATTGGGGGAGGAGGCTGTTCTCCTACAATCAAAGAAAAAGCATGATCGTGAATAAAATATATATTTTGGTCTTTTCTGTCATTATTGAAAGTACACAAGAGAGAGAGACAGGAAACGGAGAGAGAGAGAGAGAGAGACAGGAAACGGAGAGAGAGAGAGAGAGACGGGGAGTGACGTGCAGAAAAGGTCGCCGGGTTCGGGAATAGAGGGTATGCGCATGACATCATCAAACCCGGAAGTTATAGGAACACCTACTGAGTGGCAAAAAACTACTTTCTGGCCTTGACAGCCCATACATTCGAACAGAAAACTTGAATTTGATAAACGACGATAAACGACGTTAAACTCACTGTTCATCATGCTCACCCTCAGTGGCGAGCACAGCAGTGGCGTTTCCAGGAATTACATTTTGGGCAGGCAAGATGTGTTAACCCATTGATGCCATGAGGCCGAATCTGGGAATGCCTTCTAGGACCTGACCTAAGGTTTCTGAAAAATCTTGATTAATTATTTTTTTAAATAGTTATGTTGCTACATGTATAGCAATAGCTGATGAGACACAGAGAGCGCGTCGGCATCAAGGGTAGAACAACGTATAGGTTGCACCAGGCATAAATGTCGTCGTCCCCACGCACAATCAGTAGCACTAAAGGTTTTCAAAGAGATATACCTGCCAGACAGTAGGATACAAAGGCTGAAAGGCATGCATTTGCATTCGAATGGGTGATTGAGGGTCGTGCTCTATACGCGCAACGGCCAATCTGCTGTCCACTACTGTACTATACTCATACTGTACTGTACTGTACCGAAATGTACCATAGTGTACTGTTTGTTTCATGAAACACAGGAAATGTGCAGTGGACTCTGTACTGTACTGTACTACAGGGGTAGGCAACCATAGGCTCGGGTAACATTAGCACAGGAGAGGGTGATCAGTGGCACACTGTCATAAGTGTGAGAAACAGGGGTCTTTTAAAATTACTTATTCAATAACGTTTAGTCAGTTAAATGAAGTCCCATGCACATAATTCTATATTCATTCAAACTCCTAACTCTGACTGGGGACTGGGAGGGAGTCAGGGAGGATAGTTGGGTTAAGTGTAATGATCATTATGTTGATGTGAAGAAAACATTTCCAAAGAGAAATAAATTAAGCTTGTTTTACACAATCTGTTGGAAATATTACATTTTCGATGTGGTGTCATTGAAGTCCAAAAGGTTGCCTATACTATACTATACTATACTATACTATACTATACTATACTATACTATACTATACTATACTATACTATACTATACTATAGGCTACTATACTATACTATACTATACTATACTATACTATACTATACTATACTATACTACGCCCAGTCTCATCTTTTGCTGTGTGTGTGTGTGTGTGTGTGTGTGTGTGTGTGTGTGTGTGTGTGTGTGTGTGTGTGTGTGTGTGTGTGTGTGTGTGTGTGTGTGTGTATATATATATATATATATATATATATATATATATATATTAGTGTTTATATAGGGATCTACGGTTCTCTGAATCTGTGGACATTTTTAATAATTAAATCTTAAGACACACCTCTTTAGCATTGCTTTTACTTAGACCATTGCATGTCTTTTTCCTGTTTTAGTTGATCCTTTTGTTTTTACTATTGCTATTACTGTAACAACAGACCCCGGAATGAAATGGAAAGGAAACGCTTTTATTTTGAAAGGCTGTGTTTGTTGTAAACTGCCTTTACTTTTGCCAAGTTATGGAATGGAACTAGCAGAACGCTAAACATTAATTTAGGTAGCTAACCCCCTCCCCCCCGGGCTTTGTGGGCAATATGCACAATCTTCCGGACAACAGTAGAGTAGAGTGCTGTTCTCCAAGGCAGTCAGGTCTGGAGATGTAGCGCATTGATTAATATGCATGCGACTCACTAATTACACCCCTCTTATTCTAATAACTTGGCCTTGAGACTGGCATGGAGGGGAATAAACAGCACACATGCACATTATGCAGACTGCACCGCAACAAAAAAAACTCCAGCTTGGCTATAAACTTGAATCAATCTGAGTATCTCCCGTGAGCAAATCTGTTTAATATCTCTCTCTCTCTCTCTCTCATATTACATAATCTAGGTCTACATATAACAAGCAATTAATACACAATTACATAACTGTTAAACGTAAAATTGTGTTTTAATCTTTGCAGTGGCGTGCACAGATAGACTGTGATAGGTGGTGCTAGAGCACCTGCCCTTTGCCCTCTGGACAGCAATGTGCCCTTTTTGATTTGTATTTGTTTTTGTACCGTGTACACTGTACGTGGTATGTGGACCATGGTGACATTGATCAATTCTTGATAAAAAGCTTCTAATATATTATTTTGGCCCAAAATCTATAAATCTCACACCTATTAATTAAGGTAACCGACCGGTTCCGCGCGCTGCACAAGGTGCCCTTTTTTCTCTTGAGCACCTGCCCCTCTAAATGTCTGTGCACGCCACTGAATCTTTGTGTCTCCAACAAAGAAGGCTCTTTGTGTCTCCATAATAGTTCTCAGGTCTTGTTTTTGTCCTCAGTGTATGTATTTGGACAGGTGGACGCCTCGCCTTATTGTAGATACGCCTCTGGTGCACTAGGTAGTGCGAGAGCACCTGCCCTTTGCCCTCTGGACAGAAATGTGCCCTTTTGAAGAATATTCTTTTGTACAGTGTACACTGTACAGTATGTGGACCATGGTGATATGATCAATTCTTGATAAAAAGCTTGTACTATATTATTTATGTAAATAAATATATACTGTAGTAGTGAAGCAGAGAACCATGTTAGAAATCGGGGGCTCGACATGTTTTATTATTCAAGTTCAATTTGCGCGTATACAGTAGTTGTGTCCCCACAAATGTACTATAAACAACATCCATGATAATGGTGAGCACACTTGATTGATTCCCCCCCCCCCCTTTCTTTCTCTCCCGTCTCTCTCAAGATTTAAATTAGGTTTCCATAGTTACAGAGAGAGAATAATAGTAAATGTTAGCCACCAGTTTTGCTTTCTTTATACCAGTAATTGTCTTGTAATGTTCATTGTTGTTTTTTGTATGTTTGTACTGTCAGTTGTGTGTGTAAAAAAGGAAAATAAATACATTGTTGAAAAAAAAAAAAAGAAAGTTAGCCACCACAACACCTGATCACATGGGCGATGATCTGTGCATCATATAGTTGGGACTGGAAAAAACAATTGTGATTAACGATATTACCGTGATAATCAAAATATACTTTAAACATCAAATGGCACTTTTGTTAACCACTTGAACCCCCAGCATCCCTAGACCCTATTCTGGGGGGAACGTTCGGCACAGAAAGATCTACGTATGAGCTCACAGCACGTCGCATTGTGAGCTTGTACATCTGCTATTTTTGGCAAATGGGTTTGTGTGAAATAAGAGAGCACCAAATGCGCTACGCATGTGGTACATGCACAGAGGCCACCGGAACACATTTAGTGCGGTTAACATCCATCCATCATCCATCCATCCACAAAGTGATGTGGTTAAAGCATTCACTGCAGTGCAGTTGAATACAGCCTGATGTGGTGTAATGGATGCAAGACGTGGCCGAGAGGGGAAGTACTGTATAGTCAATTGTATTGTACCTACGTATTGCTAAGCGGTGAGCTTTGAGAGAAGGGGTGTTATGTATGGATGTAATTACTGAAGGTCTAATCGACCGAAACGTCGACCCTATAAAGAGCAATATTTTGGCAACCTTTTCTTTGTTTTTCAAAGATACCCATTTTATTGTATGCTCTATTGTCCTACGCACCTGTCACTAGCCTTCTGAGGTGTGCATTAAGGCCTTTTGCTAAAGAAATGGATGGAATTACTGACTGACTGCCCCTGACATATGTGCACACACACACATGCACACGCACACGTCACACATCACACACAAACGCACTCGAACACGCATACGTGCGTGCGTGTGTTTAGATAGATCCACATTCACAAACAAAACTGCTCTCTCTCTCTCTCTCTCTCTCTCTCTCTCTTTCTCAATTCAATTCAATTCAATTCAAAGGAGCTTTGGTATGAGAAAACATGTTTACATTACCAAAGCAAAGGTGGAACAAAACAATCAAATAAACGTATACAGAGCTGTGTTACATTAACACTTTGAGTAATACTATCTTGTGAAACTATAAAACAAAAGATTGTGCATTTTCTGTCAGAGATACATCCAGGAGACGATAGCTTTATACTTTTGAAAGTTGACTGCAGTATTTCAATATTTTAGCATTCATTTGGATGGATATATTTAACCCATTTTGGGCGGGAACCCCTTTTGGTGTTCGCATCATGTCATGCTTTAGCTATTGAAAAATAGCAGATCTACAAGCTCATAGCGCGCCACTCGGTGGCGCGCTACGAGCTTGTAGGTCTGCTTTTTTTTTTTTAATTGAAGAAAGACTGACATAGAAACAGCTTTTTCAGCAAACTGTCAAAATGGGTTAAACATTTGCGTGATTTTCAAACTCCCTGGGTGATTGTCTCTCTCCCATCCCTCCATCTCTAGGTGTTCTAGCATTCCTAGCGCTGCTGCCAGCAGGGGTGGTGTTATCAGCACAGGACTCTGTCTCCATGGCAGCGCCCCTCCCTGTCCCCACCGTTGCCCCCAGACCCGACTGGCATCCGGAGGGCTCCGGCAGCGACGGCGAGTGGCTCCTCCCCTTCTCCCACGGGGGGGAGGGGCGAGCGGCGGCTCCTCGTCCCCTCGCGGATACCGTCCTCACCACGCTGGCAGTGCTCGACGGCTCCCTCGACGACAGGCTTGGCGGCGTCACCGCGGACCCCGGCCGCGACCGCGACACCGTGAGGCCTCATCCCGGCCCTCGGCTCCAGCAGCCGAGCACTCACGTCGCCGACGACCAAAGCGACTCGGCCGCCAGGGTGGTCCAAGCCCCTACTGGCCCAGAAACCGTTGGTCCAAACCGGGATGGGGGCAGCGGCGGCCCTACCGTCGTCCCACATAGAGAGGCGGAGTCTGCTACTACCAGGGGAGCCCCAAAAGGCTCCCTCGCTCGTCTGTCCCGGCCTGCCTTTGAAAGAGGAGACGTCCTGGATGGCCAGCTCGCCGCCACGGCCCCGGCGCCCACACATCATCACTCGGAGCCTCAGAAGTTAACCATGGAGGAACCCACCGACCCCAGTGGGCTTCAGCACCTTGTCACCACCGAGCTCCAGCCTTCCTCCTCCTCCTCCTCGCTGGGTCAAGCTGACCGTGCCCGAGGCCTGACTCTCAGGGAGCGTGACCGGAACAAACCCCCCAAAAAGGTTGTAATGGTTTTGGATTTTTGAGCGGTGCCCGACCCGCTCCAATAACTGGCCGTGTGTGCATGTCTGTATGTCTGTCTGTCTGTCTGTCTGTGGTACGACCCATTTACCCCTGCAGTTGATTGGTGTCGCATTCGGGTCACACACTGTTGAGCAGCCACACTGAGCACTATAACTGCAGCCAGCACCGCTCAGTTCACACAGGTGTGATTTTCATTTTAGTTTAGTTTTAGTTCGTTTTGAATATTATATTTTTTCTAATTCAGTTAGTTTTAATTAGTTTTGAGTGCGGATTTGCTAGTTATTATTAGTATATTTTTTTTTAAGTGCTAATAGTTTTAGTGTTCGTTTTATTTAATTTTTTTATACTTTGGGTTATCTGTCAGGTGCAGGATTGAAAGGATAAGTATTATAAAAACGTAGCATTTTAAAATGTATTCAGTTACAGATGAACCGCCAAATATTCAAAAAGAAAACTAACGGTCTGTAATTTCAGTTATTGTCTCCACCAGGCCGAAGGCATGGGGAGAGAGTATGTTTTGCGGCCGTGTGTGTGTGTGTGTGTGTGTGTGTGTGTCCGTGTGTGTGTGTCCGTCCGTCTGTTGCACACACACTCCCTGGATGCCAACGATGAACCTCTGCCCCAAATGTTCGGCCTGTTAGCGCCACCAGGAGGCCGACTTTTGTAAAACACATTACGCAAATCGTTACACACCTTTTCACATTGGCCTCTTATAGAGCCACCAACAGGTGGATTTTTGCAAAACACATCTTTGGAACAAAATGCCTCAAATCATCCAATTGTCATCAAAGGCATAAGAACAAATGGCACCTTTTTCACATTGACCTATTATAGCACCACCAGGAGGCCACAATCTGACCTGCCCCGGTGGAGACCTGTGACCTTGTAAACACACAATACGGTTTCAGTTAGTTATCGTTTATTAAAAAAAAATATTGTAGTTTTTATTGAGTTCAGTTAACGAAAAATATAATACTAATCTTTTTTTTCCTTCTAATTCTAATTTGCAGCAGCAGGCCCCCCCGCCCCACACCATCACCGCCAGGGAGGTGCACGGCGGCGGCGGCAGCGAGCCCCCCACCGAGGAGCTGGTGACCGAGCCCAAGGCCACAGGGGGGTCCGCAGCTCCGGGTCAGAGCCCGCCGCCGCCTGAGAACGCCACCTCCCCGTCGTCGGCTCTGGAGCCCGGCGGCCCCGCCGCCGCGACCCCGCCCCCGACCCCGGCCAACCGCACTGTCACTAACGACACCGCCGTCGAGGGGGAGGAGCCTCCTATGACGCCACTCGCACCTCCAGGTGGAGGGGAAAGTAGGCTGCTCACATTTATTTTGTTTTAGTAAAAGTGTTGATACTGAAATGTAGATATACTCTGTTACAGGTAAAAGTCCCGAATTAAAAATGTACTAATGTACTAATGTATTGGTATAAATTACTTTAAGTACCAAAAGAAGAAAGCATGTCCCGTCTCTAGTTTTCTAAGTTTTTGAAAATGGCAGATCTACAAGTAGATTGGCTATTTCAAATGGCCGAAATGTATATGCTGTAAGGCTGAAGTGGTCAATTCAAATGATAATCAAAATCTACAACGTAATTAGTAGTAACTAAAGTTTTAAAATAAGGAAGAAAGGAGGAAAGTACAATATTTGGATCGGAGTTGTAGTGGAGTAGAATTAAATTTATTGGAAATGGGAAATACTCAAGTAAAGTACAAATACCTCAAAATTATACTTAAAGGACCACTTCATGAAAATGCCACCATTGTTTTCTACTCAGTCTGTGTCTCATAGGAGGGCTGTGGGCAGTTCAGAAACAAGAGTGTTTAGATGTGTTTTCTCCTATATACAGGTTTAATGTTTGTTTTTAGTTCAATGTTTGTTTTAAAAACACCATTGACAATGTCGGGAAAATGTGTCATCTTGTCCCTACATAACATTAAATGCTATTAACAATAAAGATAATTTAATGTTTGTTTTGACACCGTTTGTTTTACATCATCATTAGATCACCTAATTCCTAATCAAAATGAGTTAGAATTTAATATATTAGCGCCCCTCACTTCACACAGGTGTGATTTTTATTATCGTGAGAATGATGGCTTCCATTTTCGCATTGCAACTTTTCAGGACTAGAACGCCTGCAGTTTCTATTAGCTTGGATTCCCCATCGATGATGTCACTGGTGGACAGGTTTCTGAACTGCCCACAGGCAGCCCTTCCATGAGACACAGACTGAGTAGAAAATCTATCATGATTATTAGTGAGGACCTATTATATGAAGCTGGGTTGAAAAGTGGTGAAGTGGTCCTTTAAGCACAGTACTTTAAGTAAATGTACTAAGTTACTTTCCACCACTCGCAACAGGTAACGGCACAGACAACGCCCGCCCTCTCGGACCCCGCTCGTCGCTGCTGCCGGGGAACCTCACCGCCGGCGGGGGACCGCTCTCTAACGGCAGTGCGGCCGACGGCGGCGGCGGCGGCCTGGCCGCCAAGGGGAACGGCTCGGAAGCGGCGTCCACAGCCAGCGGTAACTTCCTGAACCGGCTGGTGCCGGCCACCACCAGTGAGCCCTGGGAGCAGAGCAACAGCTCCGGCCCCGCGCTGGAGGAGCCCCCGGAGCACTCCACCATCTGCCTGAAGAGGATGGACATCGTGTGGATGGTGCTGGCCATCAGCGTGCCCGTTTCCTCGTGCTGTAAGTTACACTTCTCGTTTCCTATATAGAAAACAAAAAACAAAGCGCCAATGGCGGTCAATGTTAAGGCTACACTTAATTCTATGCTCCCTGTGTGCTCTGGGTCTACAGCTGTGCTGTTGACGGTGTGCTGCATGAGAAGGAAGAAGAAGTCGTCGAACCAGGAGAACAACCTGAGCTACTGGAACAACGCCATCACCATGGACTACTTCAACAGGCACGCTGTGGAGCTGCCCCGAGAGATACACTCCCTGGAGGCAGAGGTAAAAGAAACTAATGATTGTTTGTTTTTTACTCATCCACCGCCAGGAACGCTTTTTAGGTGTTTTCAATTCATTCCCAGGGCGGCAAAAATGCCTTTAACGTGTTTTGGGGCTTTTTATTCGTTCATAATCGTCTCGCTAATATTTACCATAAAAGCGGGCCGGCTCCCGGTTGCTAGGCAACGCTCAGCTCGCTGTGTTTTGCGCTCCCCAAGATGGCGGCCCGTACAATGCTATTGGGAGCGACGATCTTTAGAGGCCTTTTTCTCTGAATTGCGGCTGTGCAGATTGAGGTGGATTGAACAACGCGACGATATTAGGAGCTCAATACAAAATTGTCGTATATATACTATATACTCCTTGTATATACTGGTTTAGCCCCACGGCAGCTTTTAACATTGATCCGGTTGCTATGCAACGCCTCCGTCACCACCAGCTATGGGACGTTAAAACTTATCTCTTGGTGCAAGATACCGGGGTTGTGGCTCTCTCACTTGGGGGGAGGGGAGGGAAAAAAGGGGGAAAGAAATGTTCGAAAAATGTTGTATAATATATTCGTGTGAACATTAATAAAAAAACTTTGATCACAAAAAAAAAAAATATCTCTGTTTACCTTAGCCGCAATAAAATAGTTAAATATACCATGTTCACATTAGCTATAGCTGATTTTCTGCAGTATGAGTAAGTAGGGACGTTATCATTTATGGGCAAAAAAACCCACACACAAATATGGAGATAAAAGGTTTCTGCTCGACAGCGACATTTTACATATTACGTGTGCGTGATGTCAAGAGGTAGTAGTTCACCGGTTCACAATAGATTTAAGCATTTAATTATATGCACACAGTTTGTATATTTTAAATCATTACCGGTATCTAAAATGGAATAAAGATATGAATAATATAATACATTGCAGGGACTTCCAATGGGCTCATGGAGTCCAACCTTGTTGAAAAATAGCAGTGCAAAGTTTCCTTCTGCACATTCCCTCCCTTCTACAGTAACTACCGCAGCGTGTTTTAGGTGGCTTACACTGCCATCTGCTGTGGAAGGGACAGTATTGCAAGTATAGGGAACAGCTTGAACTTGACTTTAGTAAGAACTATTTAAAAAATAAATCACATTATTGTGATGTGCATTGCATTGCTTTGTTCCATTTCATTCTTTTATTATTATTATTACTATTTTTTTTTTACCTTAAGTACATTTACTTAAGTACTGTAGGCCTACTTCAATTTTGAGGTATTTCTACTTTACTTGAGTATTTTCAATTCCCAATACTTTTACTTCTACTCCACTACATCTTGGATCCAAATATTGTACTTTTACTACACTACATCTATTTGAAAACTTTAGTTACTAATTCCTTTAGATTTTGATTATTATTACAAAACATACATTAACCACTTGGCCCTATATACATTTGGGCCATTTGAAAATAGTCTATCTACAAGCTCACATTGCGTTTTGACGATCTGCTATTTTCAAAAGATTTGAAAACTATAAATGGGACATTCTGCACAATGACTATACTTTAACTTTTGGTACTTTAGGTACATTTGGTGCCAATACTTTTGTACAATTTGAATTCCTGAATTTTACTTGTAACAGAGCATTTCCACATTTCCGACACTTTTACATTATAGAGTATAGAAAATGTGAGCACTTTTTTTTTCCATCACTGCCGTTTCACAGAGTCTCTTTTTATTCCCTTTGTCTCCGTCTCTTTTTGTTTCCCTCCTTCTCTTTGTCGTCTGTCTGTCTGTCTGTGCCCTGTGGGACAGGAGAGCCGTGCCCGCGTTGGCTCATGTTTAGGATGCTCCTCCTGGTGACATGACACCCAGGTGTTGTTATGCCCGCTTCGCCGTCTCTCTAGAGCTAGCTAGCTGCCTGTTAGCTGCACACATCCCGTAGTGGTGGTTTTCAACCTTTTCACATATCGAGGTCCAGTATTTATTCGGCATTTGAACCGACCGTCATTTTGATGAGATTTGGCACCGCAGATTAAGAACTAAATATTATTTTGTTGCTTGGATTTGTCCACAAATCCATGCTGTATTGTATTGATGTGGTACCATAGGAGAAGGCGAACGTTGATCAAAATAACAATTATTTTACATTCTATAATAACAATTATTTTTATTCTATAAAAGTGAAAACTTTTGTAATGCAGAATGTTTAACAAAGGTTTTACTCTTACACTCTCAAGAGTTAAAGATCTTTAAGGGTCCATTTGGTTACCAACTCTCTCCATCATTTAGCAGGGGACCACCTGGAACCTCTCGAGGACCACTGGTGGTCCCCGGACCACTGTTTGAGAACCACTGCTCTAGAGCAGCTAGCTGGCTGTTAGCCGCACATCCTGTAGTATTTCACCCCCCCCCCCCACCCCCCCCAATTGCCACAGTTCTCCTGATGTTAGCTACTATAACGTTGTTGTCAGGCAGAAACCTCTTATCTCCATTATCTCCATATTCTAAACTCTTTCATGTTTTTTTTCTTAAACAAACGCCCTACTTGATCATCCTACGGCGTCATACACAAACGCATCAAAAGTAACAGATCGTGATTCGAGCTTTCGCTGACCTGCTACTTTTGCTGCTTTTGAAAGGAACGGCCTTTATTGGACACAATTATACATCATAACTGTGGAAGAACACGATGATTGCACAGCATATTTGACCATTGTACAAATTGTAGCGTTTTAACAGCCCCCTCATCGGACTGCTCCTGCAGATTGCAGAACAAATCGTTTTCTCTTTTCACACCTCCCTCCCAGTATTGCTGCTAACTGCTGACTCACCTCTGTCATCCTTACAGGACTCTCTCTCTCTCTCTCTCTCTCTCTCTCTCTCAGCGCTGTCAGTACATTTCTGTTTCTCTCTAGCTGTTGCCAGACTTGAGCGTCTAGGCGCTCAGAGCCGGCGTCTCTTCCGGGTTTTTAGACAGCTGGTGAATGGAAATTAAGCTCCACCCACGCGGCTGAATGCCGCGACGGCCAGATTCCCTGAAACGCTTGCCCCTGCGGCAAATGGACGCCGCGTTCCAGCTTCATTTTCCATCCACCAGCTGTCTAAAAACCCGAAAGAGACGCCGGCTCTGAGCGGAAAACCGCCGCGCCTAGACGCCTGGAAGTCTGGAAACAAACACTGACAAAATGCCTGAGCTGCACAACAAAGAAGCAACTTTTATAGGCCACATGAGCACTTTAAAGCTATATATACTTCACATTGGCTATTTCAAAATAACGTGTCACGATGCTATTTTCCAAAAACATCTTGGGAAAAAAGTGAAAAATAATGAAATATTTTTAAAACATTTCAACTGGTGAAGAGGGTTCCTGTCACAAAATGTTTTCAGGTGGAGATAGGCGGAAAATTACATATTAATTTGGGTGTTCGAGAATTAAACAAGAGTGCCCAAAATAAGCAACTATACTTCAGAAACAAACCCCCAAAAAACCTAACCTGACTCTGCCAGATGGGGGCGGTATTGGGTAACCATGTTCCCCAACACAGCAACCATCTGGGATCTCTCAGGGAGTTGAGCTAACACCGAACTGCTCCGTGGTTCGAACCAATCAGCGTGAGCTAAGGGCGGGATATGTGCGAAACCGGATGTGAAGCTATATAGACACGTCAATATGATTGGTTGTGTTTGCACGCCCACACGGTGATCGACAGACGGTCCCATCCAATCATCTAACAAGTATCTTGAAAAAAAGGAACAGCCCCGTCATCGAATTTGCTTCCGAGATCCCAGATCCCAATAAGCTGTGAAACAAATTTGTGTAGCAAGCTTCTTGGATCTGGCAGCGTCAGGTTACAAAAAACCCAGCAACCACCAATATTTACAAGCGACTTTACAGAAAATCAAGCCCATAAAGTTGTTTATAATAAGCACACATGGCAACACTGACTAAAACCCTCCGCTCTACTTTCTCATTCTCAACCACTTTTCTGTACTAGTGACTTGACTCCTATAGTATAGATGTGTGTCTTGTAGTAGTGAGTGTTGAGCTCTCTAACATTGATTGATTGATGTATTCATTGATTGAATACTGTCAGAAATGTGAACAGCACAAAGGTACATACATTAAAGCTAAAAGGACCATTGTGGCCCTATGTATTCAATTTGTCAACATAGCATACACAATGATGTCGTCGACACCAAATACAAACACTAGTCTATTACAGTATGTGCAAAAGAGAGGGGGGAAATGTTCTAATATAACTGTGAGCTACCCGTGTTAATGTGTGTGTCGTGCGTGCCTGTGTGTGTTTATAGGAGCATGAAACCTGTCTGCCCCCTAACGGAGACTACGGGGGCAGCAGCGTGGTGCTGGTCAACCCTTTTTGCCAGGAGACCTTGTTCATCAACAGAGACAAAGCCTCCCACATCTAAGAGACACCCCCACCAGAGACCAACAACCAACAGCACTATACTGCAGCACTCGACTGGCCTGCAGGTATTCATCATTTTGCCTGGGGTTATACTGACGTTTCCACTATTGTCTTCCTGAGAGTAGGGATGGGACGATAATCGCTATTATCGTTTATCGCATGACATCATTGTACCCGGAAGTTATGCGGGAATGCCTACTGAGTGGCAAAAAAAACCCAACTACTTTCTGGTCTTGACAGCTGATTGTAGGCTATATTCAAAAACAGTAAACTCACCAACATTGCAGCTGTACAGAAAGCTTGGATTATCCTCTTTCTTTTGTTTCATAAAAGTCCACCGTAGACATGTTATGAGCTACTTTCTGTCAAGAAATTCCATGCAGGTGATTTTTTTTTTAAGTGTCAGAGTTTGGAAGTGCTCGTTTTTAATAACTCAACATCCTGCTGCCTCCTGCAGTGTTTGACATTTAGAAACAGGTGGTACGAGGATCGTTGAGTGATTTCCAACGAGCGCTTCCAAACTCCAATGCTCCATGCTGCTCAATGAAATGCATGCATACACTGTAATCGTGACATGAAATCTTCATACCATCCTTACCTAAGAGTCAAACAGGAAGACGCAAGTCAACACGTCAGTCACCCCTGTAAAATGATAAATACGAGTTCTCCAGCATTTTATTTGCGTACGGTCTCTCTTGAAGTGCCCAGGTATTATATTCTCTCTGGTCTGATTGAAGTTGCCCCTGTTGAGCACAGACGAGCCCTTCTACCTTCAACTGGCTGAAGACTTCGCTTGTGAAGACTTCGCTTGTCAAAATAAAAGCGTGCCCCTTTTTTCCACCCCACCACCCCCTGCTGTCATCATCTATTTTATATATGTGATCAATATTCAGAGAGACTCACCTTTATACTGTATATAAGAACAAGACCTAAGAGTGAAGGAGCAGTGACGTCAAACAGGACACTATTTACAATGAGGATGCGCTCGCATATTTTTCTGATGTACATTTTATACAAAAAGCTTAATTGTGATAAGAGTTTTTATGTCTTTATAAAGAAAAGGAGAAAAAAAGCATATGTGGTTTTGTTTCCGTTGCGGTGGCTTGGTGGTGAGTTCACTGTGGCTGTTTTACCACTTGAATTTCTGCTTTAGAGAGAAATGTGCTGTTAAAGTATTTTAGCATTTATTTGTATTTTTTAAATCTAGCCCAAAATACTTAGCCTGTTGAACTTGAATTCTGCACCTACGTAGTAGGAGACCAGGGGTTTAATGATGGCTTCTGGCAAAAAGTTTGAAACCCAGATATTAGTAAAGGAGGATATTGTCTGTTTTGTTTTAAACTGCAATGGCGATAGTTAGAGAGAGGTTTAGTCTTGCGTAGCCAGACAACTATTCCACGATCTCCGAATGCTGAATTCTGAAACTACACCTCCTGAATGATAGAGACGCGGAACGCGTTACTCCTCCCGAAAGCCGAGACAGGAAGCTGTCACCTCATCATTTCCTTTCATGAAAATATATTTTAAAATATATCTTTACATTTTACTTTTGAATTTCCATTTCTGCTAAGCAGCAAGCTATATAATATATAGCATATTATGCTTAGATGATTCTGACTGTGAAGACGAAATGGAAGGAGGAGGCGTCGCATCGGCCTTATCCTTATCCTACTGTATGATGGAAGCATTTGGAAATCGTGGCAGGCACCAGTCTGGCTCGCGAGACTATAGTGAGCGGACAACAGCATGCAGGGAAAGGTTTATCTGTCAACCAAATGGACTTTGAGACTTGAGTGTAACCTATACTTTGTCATAGGATGGTGTCACATGACCAAAAATAACTGATACTCAAGAGAAAATACATGGCGTATTGTCACGTTTTTTCCCCCCTTCAATGTCTGCTATGTATGTGTCGCTTTTCTTTTCTTGAAAATCTGTTATTTTTTGGGTGAGCAAAGTATAGATTAGGCTTTGAAATGGCTTCCCTCAAGTGTCACCAGCCTCTCCACTGAGGGACCACATAGATGTCTTAATTCTTTGTCATGTTGGTATGGCTTGTCACGGTTGCATGAATGGCGTACCTGTGTGTATGTATATGTATCTGTGTGCACACAAATGTGAGAGTGTTTGTCTCTGTGTTCGTGTGTGTCTCTAGACCTGGGGTCATCAATAGGGGGTCCAGGACCCCTAGGGTAGTGCTTCGCAAAGTTATTTATGTCAAGGAAAATCAAAATGATATTGGCTGCACCTAGGTCACCCATCTCAAAAACATTTTGTGCCAGGGACCGTCAGAAGCAAAGATTTAAGTTTAAAATGTCCGCTTTAAAAATGATACAGTATGTTTCAAAGACTTTCATGTTTTTTCCAAAATAGATGATCTACAAGCTTAAAGTGACGCACTATGTATGACCTTGTATACCGGTATCTGCTATTTTTTAATAGCCAACGTATAAAATATGGTTAAAGTGGTTAGAATGTGTTTGATATGGTCATCCTCATTCTGGGACAATGTGTTGTGAGTTTGTAGATCGCTTATTTTTGGGAAAGAGGTTTGTGAAAACATTAATTTATAAAGACACTGATCAAGTGTCTATAAGTCTATAAAGCTATCTATGAAAAAGGTTTAATCTGCAACATAATGTTATACTCTGCTGCATCTCTTTCTCAGCTAAAGGGTCCTTGGTCTGAAAAACATGAAGACCCCTGCTCTAGTTCTCAAACTTCTTCATGTCAAGGACCCCCAAATGTATTTGGCTGCAGACCCCCTTTTTTTTTAACTAATAAAAACGTGCCCAGGAACTCCAGATTCAAGCAAAGATGTGAGTTCAAATGTTCTCTTCGAAAATATATAGGCCTATATATTCAAAGATTTGCACAAATTTGCAAGATCTTTAAAAAATAGGTCTGTATACAGTATCTGCTATTTTATTTATTTATTTTTTAATATGGTTAAAATGATTGTAAGCTATACTGACACATTTTACTGGGGTGGGGACCCCCTGGGACCTTAATGCTCTAGACTGTGTGTGTGTGTGTGTGTGTGTGTGTGTGTGTGTGTGTGTGTGTGTGTGTGTGTGTGTGTGTGTGTGTGTGTGTGTGTGTGTGTGTGTGTGTGTGTGTGTGTGTGCGCGCGCTTGCGCGCTCGCCTGTCTGTCTGTCTACCATCCTTGGGGTGGTCAATTGTTTTGGTTCAGCATGTGAAAATGTCGGAGGGTACCATTAGCTCAAACCTGTCACCTCTCTCCCTCCATAAAGTAGTAAGTACAAACTGTGTTCATTACTTCAGTGGTCCTCAACCTTTTCAGGCTGTGAGCTCCCAAAATAATCATAGTTGAACTGGACCCCCCTCACCCTGACAAGCACTTGGAATTGTAGGAGTTTGAGGCATTCAATTCTGTGTGATTCGGTTCCACAGATAAATATTTTGAAAATAGCAGATGTACATCTAAGCTAACAACAGTGTTGTGAGCTTGATCGGCTATTTTCACAATTGTTGCCTCCTCCTTATATTATTTGACAATTGTTTGACCAGTTTTTATAGTATAGTTTGTTAATTATTTTTGATGCAGTAAATTATCTTTTTCTTTTCAATTTTTTTTGTTGAGGTATTCAAAAAGTATTAAAAGTCCTTAAATCGGCCCGGGCGGTTAGCTCAACCGTCTGGGCACCGACAGCCTTTACCACGTGTCTTTCCCCCATCTCTCTCCCCATTTCCTGTCAGACTACTTTCATCCTATCAATAAAGGAAAAAGAAATCCTTAAATCGTCAATTCACTGTCATGTGGGGACCCCTCTAAAATCACGTGAGGTTGAGAACCACTGCATGACTTAAACGTTCAAGACTCTGAATGATTCGAGTTAAGTTTAATCACTGTGCCTAGAAAAGGCTGTAACAATTCTTGACCAGTTAGAATTCTCAACGTATTCTGAATATTTACTGTGAGCACATTACAGAGGCAGTTCAGACAAAACACGCACTTCAATAATAGTTTAGTTATTGAACCTGTGGTCCTTCTTTTATTAATGTTTATGTTGCATTGTCGCCGTTTTTATTCTGGAATCAATGCTGCCTGGCTGCCTCTGTCATTGAATAAATACATTAAAAAGAATGCTACGTTGATGTTATTAATTTCACTGGGTTGGAAAGTATTGTTGAATCCGTGTCTTGTTCATCAATAATGTTGGTATATATTGAATTTCAATTTTGAGCTTGTGGTCTCTAGGGATGGGACGATAATTATCGTTTATCGTGATAAAAAACTATTTAAAAAAAATCGTATCGCAGAGATTTAAATTTCTTGTGAAATTGCCCTCCATCATACACTATGAGGATGAATTAGCTTTTGTTGAGCTGCAAATTCAGATCCACTTAGTCTTAAACCCTCTACTGTATACTTAATCAAACTGACCTGTAAAGGTCACAATTGGTAGCCTATGCTCTTATTTCACTAAATTCACTCTACACAAATCCATTCGCCTAAAATAGCAGATCTACAAACGGCTATTTTTGGGTAACGTTCATCCCCAGAATAGGGATGCTGGGGGGGAATTAAAAAACTTCAGTGCACTTCGGTCGCAACATGTGTAGGCACAATGCAAGGAATGAATGCATTCGCCATGTATCCGAAGGAAGTCTGATCCAATCACTTTTAGATTTCTCCAGTTTAATCCTGAGTTTAAGTTTTGTTGTGTTCAAGATCTGATTTTAGGCATGTTTAAGCCTCCAGGAAAATCCGTGTTGAGGTTCTTAATCCACTGTTTTTCATTAAAACGTCTTTGTCCTACTGTCCAGATGGGATTGTGTTGAAGTCTGACAGAGAATTTGCCATCACCTAAAGGTAATTTGAATACACTGAATTAGTCTAGACGAGCTTTGAGTTGGCGCTGTTGTCAGATAAAACATAAAGATACCGTGTTTGCATTAAGTAAAGTGTAGCACAAAGACTACCGTGTTACATAGACTAGATTGCTGTGTGTAAAGCATTTTTCTGACAGTATTCCAGTATGGGGAATAAGAAAAGTGACAGAAGATAAAGAAAGATGGTCTTCTCTTATGCGCGAGATGGTTGCAAAATATGGTCCAGGAGCATTAGACTGCCTTGATGAGTGGAAACTCATGGGCTTTCCAGAACAAGGCTCTTTAAGTAAAAATAAATTGCTTGAATTAGATGAATTGCTGAAAGAAGCTGAGAAGAAAATGAGAAAGAAAAAGACAGTAAAAACACACAAACTTGACAAATGTGACCTCCACAAAAGAGTACTTTCTATGTGGATGGAGGAAGCAGAATATAGACAGAGAAAAAGTAAAGGCTAGTGTGCTCTGTGTTGAATAACTGGTTATCAGGGCCAATTTAGGGCCTGGATCCCGCACTCTTATTTCTAAGAAGGTATTTTGAGCTTTCCGGAGGAATGTCCTAGTGTATCCTCTTAGGGCGCTTTCACACCCAAAGTTCGCTTAGAAGGTCCGGATCAAGGACCAAGGACCAAATATTAGCATTTTGATTTTGGTCCGTTTGGTGTTCACACTGGACTTTGTAAAGCGTACCAAATATGTAAACAAATGACACGTGGACATGTTAAGCGAACCAAATAGTGGGGGGGAAAAGAACATGAGGGGAAATCACTGTCTACAATTTTTGCAGGGGCAACCTTCAGTCACACAGAGAGAGAAGAGAACAGCAACATGACAGGCAGCAACAACTTGCTATTGCATTCATTCTTATTAATTATTTTATTAGCCAAATAAGAGCAACAGATGAACAGAGGAGCAGGTGTTTGAACAATAATGTGCTTGCTGCTGAATGCTGATGCATAAATTCACGGAGACGTATAGCCTACAACAAGGTATCCCCGATAAAAAGGACTTTTCTTCCATGTGTGCACCTTCACCCATGTTATTTCTGCGCATCAAATCGGCGCCGCGGCGGGCATTTCCATGTCATCTTATGGTTTGGTCAGTTGGTTATTGAGCTTCAAGTCAGAACAGCTCCGCTGCAGCTAATTGAGTTGACCTAGTTTTACGTCTTTTGCTATAGTGATGTAATCAATTAATCATTTGGGACCACATGTGTATAGCTTATTTAACATTGGCTTTTTCTCGATACCTGCGGCCTGCGCGACATGGATGATTTTAAATATTTCTCTGTCTCTGCGTCTCTCCCATATAAATATATGGGTCTCTCCCCCAGTCCCCTCATGTGCGTGCGCGCCCACGCGCCCACAGACACACACACACACACACACACACACACACAAAAAGGAGGGGACACGAGTTGAAAGAGAAACTCGCATGAAGACTCATGCATCGCAGATTCGCATGCGTGGCGGCGGCCGGCGCATGATTAAAATAAACAGATCTACAAGCTAACATCGTGTGCCATACCGTGCACCATTCCATGTCGATAACTTGTACATTTTGCGCATGTGAACCTCGTATGCTGCGCTGCGCCTCGACATATACTGTATGCGTCTACTATTAAAATCAGACTGTCAGCTGTCATATGATCCCCGTAAAAAAATACATGCTTTTATAACTATAATTATTAATGCAGCCTCACAACTGCCGACGCCCGACGGCTATTTTGCCTATCGTCCTGTATTTGGTCCTCTATAAAGTCCGAATGCATTCACACCAGTAACGAACCGCACCGTGGTTCGTTTGGAAGCGAACCGAGTTCGGCCTTTTTTAGCGGACCATGGTTCGTTTCTTTGATCCGCACCAGAGTTCGTATGCACGTTCACACCAACCGAACCAAAGGGGTAAGCGGACCATGGTTCGTTTTAAACGAACCAAACATGTCCGGTGTGAAAGCGCCCTTAGTCTGAGAGCATTAAATAGCGTTTTACAAGCTATTTTGAAATCACTTCTTTGCGTGCAAATCCTATGGAATCTTAGTAGTTGTGATTTGACTATTCCTGTGTAGGAGTGCCGGGTGGAATGACGTTTTGTGTAATAGGGCGTGAGTGTCTGTTTCTTTAAAGAATACTTTTAAGTCTAGTTTCCCATTTGTGTTAAAGTTTGGGCCCTTGAAGATTGTTACATCAAGAAAGTCAATCCTTTCTGTGTGTGTCACATATTTTATCGTTATGGATCTATGATGGCTATTTAAAACATCAATAAATTCCTAGAATTCTTCTTTGCTCTGTTCCCATATCCCAAATATATCATCTAGGAATCTATAGTAATGTGTCGGTTTAAGTCTGCATTTTTCTAGCACTGTCTGTTCCCATATGCTCATGTAAATGTTCGCATAAGATGGTGCAAATCTCTTTCCCATGGCCGTCCCTTTGATTTGTAAATAGAACTTGTTGTTAAAGGAAAAATCATTCTGGGTTAGATTTAAGTCTAGTAATTGGAGTAATTCCTCCTCTGGTCGATTTGTGTCTGGGTATTTACTAAAGACTTCTTTTACTGCTTGTAGTCCTGCTTCTGTCTCAATGTTTGTGTAGAGGCTGTCTATATCTATCGAAAACAGAAAGTCCTCCTTTCCTACTATAATAGCTTTAATTTTGTCCACAAAATCGTAAGTGTCTTTTATAAAACTGGGGTGTTTTATCGACAGTGGGTTCAGGAAATATTCAATAAATATCCTGGCTCGTCCTGTCCTATTAAATATTGTTGTTGTTTGGTGTTTATGTGCTTTTCTTCCTTAAGTCTGTTTACGATGGCTTTGGCCCTTACAGCTGTCTGTATGTATTGGTTGGTCTAATTGCCTATAATGATCCTGATTGTTGAGCTGTCTCTCACCTTCTAACAGGTATTGGTGTCTGTCCATTAGGGCTGTCCCCGACTAAGGATTTGTATAGTTGACTGATAGATGAATAAATCTGCTGTTAGTCGACTAATAGTCGACTGAGCACCCCCCCCCCACCCCCCCGATGTTGTGAACATCGACTGAGAGGCTTGTCATTAGCCAGATTGAGCACAGCAGGTGAGATTGAGATTCTGGAGTCTATCAGGCCAGCGCACTGTGCGATTCAAGTCACAGGCAGTGGCACATTGCCACACAGGCAGACACACTCCACATGCACATTGGAGATTTGAACAGTCAGAATGTTCAAATGTGTTTATGTCCCCCACAGACCTAGTGGAATAATACAATATTTTTGTATATTTTTGTAAATATTGTATTTTTATATACAATATTTTGGGGCAATTTTTTTTGATGAACATCGACTAAGAGGTGGTCAGTCGACTGAGACCCGTTCCGATCGATTAGTCGTCTATTCGACTAATCGAGGTCAGCCCTACTGTCCATAATTACTATGCAGGAGCCTTTGTCTGCTGGCTTGATTCCGATTTGTTTGTTGTTGATTAGTCCCCTAAGTGCCCTGGTTTGTTCTGTTGTGAGATTATCTTTTTCCTTAAGGTGTCCTGGTATGAGTTTTATCGTATTCATGTCCTTCTGGATTAGTTGTTTAAGACTGTTTGGGAGCACCGTCTCTGCAGGTTCCCAGTTTGATCCTGGTCGAAAGGGTTGTATTTCCCTTCCCTGGTCCATTCCAAAGTGTGTGGCTAGTTTCAGTCTGCGGTGATACTGGGAAAGGTCTTTCTTTAACCTGTTGGTTTGTTGTTTGTAGATGTCCAGAGTCGGAACAAATGAAAGTCCCTTTTCCAGCAGTTCGGTCTGGTGTTGATCTGGCTGGAAGTAATGGGACAGATTCATTATGTTTGACTTACCCCCCCTCCTCCACTAAATACACTCTACACAAATCCATTCGCCTAAAATAGCAGATCTACAAACGGCTATTTTTGGGTAACGTTCATCCCCAGAATAGGGATGCTGGGGGGGGTTTCAAGTGGTTAACAAAAGTGGCATTTTACGTTTTCAGCATATTTTGATTATCGTGGTAATATCGTTATTAAATCTTTATTATTTTTGCCACAGTAATCATGACGTGTGATTTTCATATCATCACCGTCCCACATGGTCTCATCGCTCAAAGTGCATCTTTCACAAAATGTTCAACAGGAAAGGCATGGCAGTGTTCAACATCATGTATCTTTTGCACTGTAGCATACACTGTACATTTTACTGCTGAGCAATAAAATGGGAAAAACTTGTTGTGAATTTATTTATTTATGACCTGAGCACTGCATGCAGTGTCCAGGGGTGCCACAGAATACCAGTGGTGTAAAGTAACTAAGTACAGTAGGCCTACTATTTGACTATTTGTACTTAATTTCCAATTTCCAATACGTTTACTTCTACTCCATAGTCTCCACTACATCTCAGATCCAAATATTGTATATGCCTACTTTTACTTCACTACGATTATTAGTTGATTATTATTACAAAACATTAACCACTTCAACCCACTTTTCAGTCTACAGCAAATCCCTTCGCCAAAAATAGCAGATTGTAGGTCACAATGTGTCGGGTTGTGATGCGTTGTAGATCGTCTATTTTTGTGTGGCTTCTGAATCTTAGGGGGAATTACATACTTATATACCGTAATATGACATAAAATGTAAGGTACTATACAGAAACAATGTAATTCTGGGGTGTCGTGGATGAAGAACTTGTTCAGGGTGACCTGAGCCAAACATGTTTGAGAATCACTGAGCTCAGTGTTTCTCAAATATGTCCCCAGTTAATTGATGGAGAGTTGGTAACTAAATGGACCCTTATTAGATCTTTAACTCTTGAGAGCATAAAATGAAACCAAATTTACCCATAGGGGTCAATTTGGTTTAATTGTATGCAATCAAGAGTTACATTATTATTAAACATCTGCATCCCATTGCTTAATTTACAACAAGTCTATACACAACTAGAGAATGTAAAATAATTGTTATTTTGATCATACATATCTCTCCTAATGGTACCAAATCAATACAGCATGGAATTGTGGACAAAATGTTATCCAACGATAACATATTCTTTAGTTTTGTGTCTTGAGACACTAAATGTCATCAAATGGTTGTCCGTGGCTCAAATGCCAAATAAATAATGGACCTTGATGTGAAAAGGGTTTAAAACCACTGCTCCAGAGATCATCAATATTTGCTGGACTTCTATCACTGTACAAATTCCAATTATATTTGTTCATGCCTAATACATTTGGACAGTCCATAAAAAAATCAAAAACAAAGCTGACTATTGAGACCTGTGCTTGAATTAGGTTACAAGGCCATGGGTGAATTATATAACAATGCCTTGTGTAAATGCTTTGCTGACCACAGCATATCCATTCATTCAGTGGGAGTGGGGTGGAGTTTTCTCTTTGTTCACCCATGACCGGTCACACTAGATCCAATGACGGGCTTAAGGCCTATTCATACTCCAGTTTTAAATGATAAGGTGACCACCGGTGATTGGGAAAACTACAACATGACGTCACGCTGCAGTGATAAGCGAGAAAGCGACTCACCGCTCACCCGAACGCATCTCAGCATTTTTACTAACCACCGTTTGGTGGTCACCTTACCTAAAACTGGAGTATTAATAGGTCCAGTATGCAGCTTTGGAGAGGTCCAATTATGTTGCTATACACAACAACAGTCAATGTGAATGTCATTATAAGGACTTAATTAGTGCGGCAGCCTAAGCTATTGTCTATATACGTTTCTACAGTCTATGCTATATACATACATGAATGAATCCACTTGCTGACTGGCTGTTATTGAGCAATTTTTATAGGGGTTTATATGTGACCATACCATTAACAACCTATAATTATAAGGCAAAAATGTCAAAATGTCACTATGTTTTAAGTAGCATGTGACGTGTCAAACTTGGTTATTTTTGAGGGGTGCTAGCCCCGTCTATATACATATTTTTGTCCTTAACTCGTGTCACATTTGCCATTGACAAAGAATGGAGAATTGACGTCATATGTGTCTGAACAAATCGGCTTTTCTAAACAGTGCAACTGTTTTAATTCAGCTCGGGGCTATTATATAATACTGTAAATATCACATCAATTCAGTTGTCATCTTACAAGATCATGGAGAAAAGCTGTGTTTTCACATTGTATCATGCAGTTAAAAGATAATATAAGTTGACAAATAAATTCATGAAGAAAATTCATTTTTTATTGAATGATGTACGACAAAAAGAGCACCCCTCACTTCACACGGGTGTGATTTTCATAATTCTGAATCCAGTCCAAGCATTAGTTTAGCACAACAACACTCCTTGGGCTAAACATGACCATAGTCGTCATCACAAATGTAATGAGGTCATATTTCGACCATTTGAAAATAGCTGATCAATCAACCAATCTTTTATTTTTATTTTTGTATTGATTGAATACTTTAGTAGTATGCAAAAAAGAGCACAGGAAAGTACAGTTCAATACAAAATTGATTTGAAACCCCAAGAAAGGCTTGTTTCCGCGGGTGCTTCGCACTCAATTGGTTTTGATAGCACGTCAGTGCTGGATGCAACCCTAAACCCAGGAGGGGAGGGAACAGATGGTGGAGGTAAACGGAACACTGCAACAATATTATCACATGAAAAGATGATATTACCTACCTAGGTTCCATCTTGGAGGCAAATCTTTCTTTAAAATGGTCACCAACGTAATCAAGAAAGTCAACCAAAGAACAAGATTTCTATACAGGATCTCCTCACTTGTCAACAAAAACACCTTGGCTTGAAGACCCTAACAGGAGACCTTATACAAGGTTTCTTCGACTATGCATGCACAATTAGTACCACGTACAGCACCTCAAATGCCCTTAAAACAAGGCTCCAAACTGGTCAGGCTACTACTTGGCCTCACTCCCCTAGCCCACCTCACTCCTGCCCATTTTGACAGGCTGGAATGGCATAATTAGGGTTGGTGACAACATCTTGCAATGGGTCTGGTCCACAAGATTCTCTACACCACCACTAGATACACCATGAGGGCCAGAGTTCAACAAACCATGTGTAACCCAGATTCGGCACAAACAAGGGACTAAATTAATTTTGCTCCTATGCCACCAAAATGTGGAACGCCTTACCAACAGTCATTAAGACACTTGTCTCCTTCAAAACCGCTCTCAAAGGGCGGCTGCAATTCGAAACTGGACCCTGTAAAAAAGTCTGAGTCCCCCCTTTCCCCCTCACTGTATATTTTTCTTTTCCCTTTTTAGCTCCCTTTAGGATGATTTCGTTTTTTGTTATAGGCTATAGAAGTGTATATTTGTAGGCCTCTCTAAATGTTCTGATGAATTGAAAATGGTGGACCCCTATTGTAAACAAGTGTAATGCTTTATTTATGGTGTTGTCCACAGTTTTTGTATATAGTTGTGCTTGCCTTGAAATGTAGGTTACCGGCTATTCGCAATACTGTTAATAAAATCAATCAATCAATCAATCAATCAAGGGACTAAATTAATTTCGCTCCTATGCCGAGAGATGCCACCAAAATGTGGAACGCCCTACCAACAGTCATTATTATTTGACTCCTTCAAAACCACTCTCAAAGGGCACCTACGGACGGCTGCAATTCGAAACTGGCCCCCGTAAAACCTGAATCCCCCACCCACCACCTTTCCCCCTCACTGTATGTTTTTGCCCCCTTTTTACCTCCTCCTCTATGATGATGGCCTGTTTTTGGCTATATAGAAGTGTATGTCATCAATTATCAACACAAATAATTCAACAATCAATCAAAATAACAATTTAAAAGCCTTGACGCAGTAATGAGTAATGTATGAACTCTGGTTCATACATTTTTGATACGGATGGCTGCAATTCGAAACTGGCCTCTGTAAAATCTGAATCCCCCCCACCCCACCCCCCCCCCCCCCCTTTCCCCTCACTGTATATGTATCTTTTCCCTTTTTGCTTCCTATATGATGAATTCCTGTTCTGTTCTTTAGCTACATAGAAATGTCTATTTGTATGTCTCTAAATGTTTTGATGAATTGAACAATGTGGACCCTGTTGTAAACAAGTGTAATGCTTAATTGGGTCGTCCACTCACAGTTAACAGTCTTTGTATTGAGTTTGTGCTTGAAATGTACTGTAAATTCTGCAAACTGTTAATAAATATTTCAATCAATTCAAAAATGGTTTTGGGCTCATCAATCATGCGAGATTTCGGAACGTTTTCATCCATTCGGAATGATTCGGAACGTTTCGTATCCATTCGGGGATTTGCGTTTCGCATCCGGGGCAAGCTCGAGAACCAACGAGTACTTCCGGAGCCAGAGCTGGGTAGATTTGTCAAACAGCTCATCGCATGGCTGATAGCAGCGACAGCTAGCATAGCATTCCAGGCTAGTAAGTATTAAACACCGGGACACGGGCAGACGAAGACATTTCCCCCTCCGTCTCTTGACGACCGTCGAACCACCGAGATAAAAACCAGGCCTGTCCCTTCGTGTCGGTCCGAACAGCTGTCTTTGTCCCCCCGAAGTGGACATTTTGTCCTTCGCTCGCGCGGTTAGCATTTAACTTTTAGCGGTTCGTAGCGACGTTGCTCATCGAGGAGGGTTGGAAAAAACATGGCGGACGTAACGGAGAAGAGCCTGGACGATTTCTTCGCCAAACGGGATAAAAAGAAGAAGAAAGAGAGCAAGGGGAAGGGCGGCAAGGAGGCGCCGCAGTCCGCCGCACCGCAGTCCGCCGCCATGAAGCTGAAGATGAAGGATAAGAAAGAGAAGACCGGCGAGAACCAGGACGGTGCTAAGATAGAGAAGGTGAGGTAGGGATTGGGGGGGAGAGAGCCGACACACCGGGCCGGTGTCACGCCGGCCCCCGGGGCGGTGGGGTGGTGGCCAGACGCCTTGTACCGGGGAGTTGGCGCACAGTCACTGGGCTCAGGGGGGGGTAGAACCCGGTGGTTTTTAAGAGGTTTTATCCTCCGTTATATCAGCCTTGGATGCACCCAATAGCCCTGAAACATCACTGTCATGTCGTGACGGATAGTCATGGCGCAACTGCAACCTGTTTTGCATGCTTACTCCATTTTCAACGCGTACATCTCCCTTAGACGTTCTGATTTCAAATATAAAATGCTCACCCCATGACCAGGGATGTTGCATAAGTCCTCGGATGCGTTAAAGTACCCGTTTCGTCCTTATTGTTAATACAAAAAGCATTTAAATCCTATCGGTGGCCGTTTTCTCAGTTCTTTGCCACATGTTTTCAACTACGCGTCCCTATCGGCTGGGATGTGTACAGCACTCTGATACATATGAGAAAATAGCCACCGATCCAATTAAAATACCGTTTTATTGAACATACGGAAGATACGGGTACTTGTACGCGCCCGAGGAGAATTGTAACATCCGTGGCTCTGGCGTGAGCACTTTATATTTGAAATCTGAACGTTTGTGTGGGTTGTAAATGGAGGGAAGGGCACACAATACGGGTTGAAGTTCCGCCATGATGATGGCTACATCCATGTGAACCACACAAGCTGCTGTGCTAGCACCGGGGTCTAGCTGACTGGGAGAGAGACGTGGCTTTTTCTAAAGCTTCATCTAATGCACGCCATCGTATGAGGATGCGTTGCTTAATCCCAGTCCACTACTAGTGTTAACTTTAAAATCATCTTGCTTGTTGGGGGAGGGGAGAGCTTGAAGATCAGCTTCCGAAGATCAGCTTCCTCCGTACACCACGGAGGAGTGTAGATTAAACTTGGGGCCGGCGGCTAACTAGGCTAGGCCTAATATAGGCCCCGGCGCCGCCGCCATTCCAACTTGTCACGTCTTTTGGAAGACCTGACATCCTTGGCACGGTTGTCATGCCCCCCCCCCTCTCCCCCTCCATGACAACCGTGCCAAGACTGGCATGACCTGAGCTGGAATGCTGTGTTGTTAGACAAAATGTTGCCCGTTTTCTTTTAAAACCTCCCAGACACTGCAGGACATGCTTCCAGCTGTTTGGCTATTAAAGAACCGTAGGGTCTTTTTGTCCCCAACACTCCTTGAGTTTTGCACAGTCATCATGTCACAAGTAAAGCTATAGTTCAGTCAGTGCATTTCAACCAGTGCCTTGGGGACCACCAGTGGTCCTTGAGAGGTTCCAGGTGGTCCCATGCTAAATTAATGAGGGTTGGTTGAGAGCATAAAATGAAATTCATTAAAGGGGAATAACACTCATTTTCAACATTTGACTGTCATTAATATACCTTAGAGTTGTTGTGTGGAAATAATAAAGTCCCCCCCATTCTGTGTTGCCTAGAACTGGAGTTCTGAAACGTGATCAGTAACATTATGAAGTACATAATGTACCTGTCTAAATACTTCCTTAATGTAAACAAGTCCACACCCACAACACCAGAGGGAGTGCAACAAACCATGTACAACCCAGATTCGGCACAAACAAGGGACTAAATTATTTTCGCTCCTATGCCACCAAAATGTGGAACGCCCTACTAACAGTCATTAAGACATGTGAATCCCTAGCCGCAATTTGCAACTCTAGATTTTTTTTACAATCTGTTGAATCTAGAGTTGCAACACCCTCCATCCACTTCCTATTCATGATTTTCGGTTTCTGATCTGCTGGTCTTAAATGACGTTAAACTCACCAACATGGCAGCTGTAGTCCAAACTTGAATTATCCTCTTTCAATCTGCCGAGCTTGTTTTTCATAAAAATCCCCCGTAGACATGTTATGAGTTACTTTCTGTCCAAAATATTCCAAGAGTGACATTTCCGAGCCGCCATTTGTATTTTTGCAACGTGCCGTAAAACAAGATGTGAGGGGGAGCGCTTGTTTAATAGAATCTTACCTGCGCAGGTAAGACACCCAAAGAAGAGGCAGACACAGTGCGACGCCCCATCACACACAGCCTTCTATTAAACAAGTGCTCGCCCTCACATCTTGTTTTACGGCACGTTGCAAAAATACAAATGGCGGCTCGGAAATGTCACTCTTGGAATATTTTGGACAGAAAGTAACTCATAACATGTCTACGGGGGATTTTTATGAAAAACAAGCTCGGCAGATTGAAAGAGGATAATTCAAGCTTGGACTACAGCTGCCATGTTGGTGAGTTTAACGTAATTTAAGACCAGCAGATCAGAAACCGAAAATCATGAATAGGAAGTGGATGGAGGGTGTTGCAACTCTAGATTCAACAGATTGTAAAAAAATCTAGAGTTGCAAATTGTGGCTAGTGAATCCCTTGACTCCTTCAAAACCGCTCTCAAAGGGCACCTACGGATGGCTGCAATTCGAAACTGGCCTCTGTAAAATCTGAATCCCCTCCCACCGCCCCCCCCCCCCCCCCCCCCCCCTTTCCCCTCACTGTATATGTATCCTTTCCCTTTTTGCTTCCTATATGATGAATTCCTGTTCTGTTCTTTAACTACATAGAAGTGTCTATTTGTATGTCTCTAAATGTTTTGATGAATTGAACAATGTGGACCCTGTTGTAAACGAGTGTAATGCACCGTGGCTCAAATGCCAAATGAATAATGGACCTTTTATATGGAAAAGGTTGAAAACCATGCATAATATTTCACTATTAATGACTGCTGAATGTACGTGTGTTGTCAACAATAACTGAGCTTTCTGTTTGTCTTAAGGAGGATGAGGAGTGGAAGGAGTTTGAGGCGAAGGAAGTGGACTACAGTGGCCTTCGTCTTCAAGCCCTACAGATAACGTAAGATCAGAATGTTTATTGTTTATTATTTGGTCATACTGTATATCATGCTTAGCGATGCGACGATATGCAAATTACATGTCTCGTGTGTGAAAAGTATTTGCGATCGATGATATTTGTATTTATTTTATCACGATAATCAAAATATGGGGGAACATTCACCATAAATAGCCGATCTATGAGCTTGTAGATCTGCTATTTTTGGCCAATCGATTAAATGAGAGCATACCAATATGTGTTCTTTACAGGTCCGTTTGATCAAGTATAGAGGGTTTAGGTGGTGCTGAATTTGCACCTCAGCAAAAGCAAATTATTCCTAGTGTATGAGGACAGTTTAATAATTAAAATCTCTGCTATACGATTATTGTGAGCTGTGTTTTATCATGATTAACAATTATCTTCCCAGCCCAGAACCGTGGGTTTGTTTACTTGATGAGGAGTTGTCTCTTAACTCGGCTGTTTTGTAAATGTCTCTTCTTGATATGCCTCTCTGTTTTGTTTGTTGTTTTTTTGCAGCGACGAGAGGGAGGAGTCTGACTATGAGAAGGAGGAGGTGGATGAGCACGGAGACATCATCCTGGTCAGTGGAAACAAGGAGTCCGGGCCCTGGAACAAGTCTGGGGGTGGCCCTGCGCCCCCCGCCCCTGTGGGTGAGTTGAGCAGACTTCATCAGCCTCCTATATACAGGTTTAATGTTTGTTTTTTAGTTCAATGTTTGTTTTAAAAATGCCATTGAAAATGTACGTAATATTGTCCCTCATTACGTCATATTGTCTCTTTATTGTTAATGGCATTTAATGTTTGTGTTGGCACCGTTTGTTTTACATCACCATTACATCACCTAATCAACATGAGTTAGACTAATATATTTGCGCCCCTCACTTCACACTGGTGTGATTTCTTTCTTTTCACCTTTCTCTGGACTTTGACAGCCACACGGTCAAGTGATTAGGTTCCTACTGCCTCCGGTGCCAACTAAGACACTTTAATCCATTCCATCCGGGAAAGCATCTGCGTCATTTTAGATTTTGGCTGTATATCGTTGCTGTTGGGCAGAAACCTTATCTCCATATTCGATAGTGGTGCATTCAATTAATCGACATGGGAATATATCGATTGAGAATCCGGACGATAGGCGAATTGATGGAGAGGCTGTCGTATCGATACGGCAATAAAACAGCGTCTGGGTGACACAGTGTTGACAAATGCTCATCTATTTAACCCCCTTGCATTGCACTCCCTTCCCAGACCCCTTGTTAGGATGTTTAGACCAGTGGATTAATATCTAGTAATACCAGTAAGACGCCTAAGGGCAAGAAGTGACCTCGCCCTAAAGCGTGACCTAAAGACGAGGTTGCGTGCACGCAAACGCCTAGTTGAGGGTCGTAGCAGGGAGATTCTCTTGAGTGTACAGGGTTTGATGAGGGCCCGGCCTTAATTTTTGGACCTGTTGAGAACTCTAGTTTTCGTGGGCTGCCGGGCGTGGCTGCACTAATAACTTTGGTTATTATATAGTCTACTCGACATTTCTAACAAACACTTGTTCAAAATGTCCGGGTTCACAATGGGGCTCTATGAGCTGCCAAGTAGACTAATTGCAACAGCAGGTCCCATTTACTATGACATCGGGGATCTCCATCCCTGATGTCACGTGATGTCACGAGACCTGGGCACCATACAGTATATGTATGCTTTCCCATGTATTGGGGATTTTGAGTGACGGACAAAAATGTACGATTTCATAGTAACTGCGATCTACGGCCGCAATATACACTGTCTTTTTTGTTTTCCTGTTGTGTTTTCGTTCCACTCCTCCAAAAAAATGAAGAAAAAAAAGCGTCTGAGAAACGTGTGCAATTCATCCAGACCAACACCAAACCCCCGCTGTTGTTCGCATCGCATTGTAAACAGCTGTGCCTAGTTATGACCACACAAGTTTCTAACTTCAGTTGTGTGGTACTTTCAGATGGATTTTAGGGCACTTTCACACCCAAAGTTCGCTTAGAAGGTCCGGACCAAGGACCAAATATTTGCATTTAGATTTTGGTCTGTTTGGTGTTCACACTGGACTTTGTAAAGCGTACCATATATGTAAACAAATAACACGTGGACATGTTAAGCGAACCAAATAGTGAAAAAAAGAAAAGAGGGCGCATCACAGGCTTCGTAACTTTGCGTGGTGGCGGCGGCGCATGCTTAAAATAAACAGATCTACAAGCGTACATTGTGTACCATACCGTACATACCATTCCGTGTCGATAACTTGTACATCTGTTATTTTTGCGCATGTGAACCTCGTATGCTGCCATTACATTTGCGCTGCGCCTCGACATATATGCGTCTACTATTAAAATCAGACAGCTAGCTGTCATATCAATAGTGATCCCAGTAAAAATACATGCTTTTAGAACTAATTATTAATGCAGCCTCACAACTGCCGACGTCCGACGGCTATTGGTTCGTTTGGAAGCTAATCAAGTCCGGCCTTTTTTAGCGGACCATGGTTCGTTTCTTTGATCCGCACCAGAGTTCAGATGCACGTTCACACCAACCAGCTAGCATTCATAGCCACTACTGCTTGATGCCAGAAGTGTTGCCAGATTCTTTTTGGAGAAACAAGCAACCAGATCTATAAAAATAAGTCAAAATGGCCAATGTTGCCAAATCTGTTTATTATAAAAAAAATTGAGATGTTATTTCTGTAAAGTAGATTTAAAAATATTGGGGGTCCTTTGCTCTTGGCATGAAAATGTTTGAGAACCACTGTTCTAAAACAATATTGGACTATAGAGGGTATGCGCATGCATAAAATGAATGGCAAATCGAGTGGCAAAGTGAGTTTAACGTCGTTTAATGCAATCATATTGGACTTTTCTGTTTGGATGTATGGGCTGTCAAGGCCAGAAAGTAGTTTTTTGGCACTCAGTAGGCGTTCCCGCATAACTTCCTGGTTTGATGATGATGTAATGCGCATACCCTCTATACAGTTTGACTGACCTGCCCTGCAGCTAGAAGCCACAAACGCATGTCCTCACTCACTCTCTTCTCCTCCTTTTGCCTAACCTAAATTAACACTTGCTAAGGACGTGTATACACGTCCTGGGAATCAAAACCACGCGGTGCCTTGGACGTTTATAGGTGTCGTTAGGTATTTTTTTATTTATATAAAAAAACCTGAAAAGGCGCCTGACAGCATGTTGCGTGTTCGAGTCCTGTTCATGACGACCTTGGCTGCATTTCTCTCCCTGTCTCTCTCTCCCTCTTTCCTGTCTTGGAAAGAGTTGTTGTTATGAAGCCAAAAACAAATCTTAAAAAAAGACAAGCAGTGTGTATGCTATCCCAACTGTTGCTAATCATTTAATCATTTCTTAAATCTACAGAGAAATCTGGAAGTATAAACTGAAAATGTAATTCTGAAACGGGAAAATGTGTCGAATCTCTGTAATGTCTGCCATTTGTCTATACAGAAGAAGAAGAGGTTCCTGAGGCCAAGCCTACTGGTGTATATCGCCCCCCTGGGGCTCGGCTGACCACCACCAAACGAGGCCCCGCCCAGGGCCCTCCAGAGATTAACAGTGACACACAATTCCCCTCTCTCTCTTCTAGTTCCAAGCATGTGGAGACACGCAAGTAAGTACCACTTTATTAAAGGGAGGTTTTTCTTTAGATATTGATATTCAGAAAATTTGTTTGTTACACTTAACCCATTTAGACCTGTCGAAATTATAAAAATGTCTTCTAAATCCTGACAGTTTTCTGAAAAACCTCTTCTATATCAGTGGTGCTCAATATTTCATGTCAAGGACCAATGTAATTGGCCGCCGACCCCCCCATCTGAAAATATGTTATACCAGGAACCTCTCAGAAGCAAGGATTTGAGTTAAACGTTCACTCTGAAAGAATATATATACAAACATTTGGGCCACATTTTCACGATTTAAAAGAAATGGCAGACCTACAAGCTCGTAGTGCGGCACCGAGTGCATATCTGGTGTTGTGTTTATAGCTAACTAATGACAGTTGCGTCCTCAGACTCCTCACTTTGGGCAACTCGAAAGCAAACTCCACATGCCCAAACGCTTTATTTACCTGCCATTGTGTCAACCCCTGATTCGGATCGGTGGTCAGACTGCCGTACTCGCCGATATGACCGAATAAGGAACCGGAATCGGTACCGGACTCACACAAATCCTAACGATACCCATCCCTAATTCCCGATACCGGTATTGGGAAATCTCTACTGATATGATCGTATCATGGGTTTTCTTTGAGTTATCGTAAATGGAACCAATAGGTGTGTTGTTGTTCTTGTGTTGTGTTGTTAGGGACAGGGAGGTGGAGAGGACCTTTGAAGTAGTGAAGCACAAGACCCGCGGCAGAGAAGAAGGAGGATACGGCGGAGGCAACGGTGGCGGCGGCGGCAGCACCACCGCCAACCAGCAGCTGCAGCTCGACAACCAGTATGCCTGCTTGGAGGATAAGTAAAGTACCTGGCCCTGTCCACCCCTATGTCCACTACAACCCACCACCCCCCCCCCCCCCCCCCCCCCAAATATCCCCGGCCCCTCCAGCGCGGTCCTGCCGAGCCACCCCCCCCCCCCCCAGAGGGAAGCTGAACTCCCAGCTGTGTGGACTGGACAGAAGTCCTTACAAAACTTCTGGTGCTGCTGCCACCATGACACCACACTGGTTATGTTGCTTTCTGGTTACCGCACACACACACACACACACTTACATATCACCTACAGATATATTATATACATATACACTGCTACATTACTACCAGTGACACTCCAATTAAATAGATTAAATAACGATAACGGTAGTGTGTTCGCCTAAGCGAGCCCGCAACTAATCGGTTTCTCACTCATACTCCTGTCTCTCTCACACACACACACACACACACACACACACACACACACACACACACACACACACACACACAGCGTTTTTGGTTGGCAAACCAAAAGGACTGAATCTGAAGGGGCTGTGGCAACAGGGAATTAATGGAACCACAACTGATGATGAAAATCTATGCGATACACCCATATGTACGACACTGCAGCAGCAATGACAAACAAAACATAGTTGTTGTCCCTCTTGTGGATTGTACTCGGAGCTGCGGTTGTTGTGTGACTTCACAACTTCTCCTGGACTTCAACTTGCTTCGAAATAAAGACACGGAGGATCCAAAGTGACTTTTAGGCAAGATCATTTTATGAACTTCTGTTTGAAATATATATATATATATTTTCCTTTTGCAAGATCATTATAAAGCCTGATCGCTCATGATGATATCCGGGGTGGGGTGTTGGGGCTTGGAAAAAAAGCGGTTTCAGGCACAAGAACGAAAGCGCTGGTGGCTTACCTCCGCTGCAAAGCCCGCTGTGACCATGAAGATTGAGCTTTTCAGTCTGATGGTAAAATGGGGGAGGGGGGCGAATAACTCCTGTGCCACTCCCTAACCCCCATATAAAGATTGGCACCGGGCTCTTTAATTTAGAAACTTGAAGCTTTGTTTTTCCTTTGACGACCGACGAGACTCTGCAGAGATCTCTGGAACGAGGAGTATAAAAGGTTTGCGGTCCTCATTTAGTAATACTATTCAAAAAGTGGCCTTACTGTAAGAGAGGGGGATAGAAAACTGCTTTGTCATCACGCAGAGAACACTCGCTTGTCTCATGGGCCGTTGCCTGCTTCTGGATTTCACCACTTTGTGAGGGATAAAAAGAAAACCTTATGTTCAAGAATGTAGTGTTGTTGTTTGCTTGGCAATTACATTACTCTCTATCCTTTGTTTTTTCACCCCCTCTCATTTTATTTTGTTTTCCTTAAATTGGTAAAGTCATGATTAAAAGCTTACTTATCTGAGGTAATTTGTTTTGGGGGAACTGAAGTTTTTGCATATAATGCTGGTAATTTGAAACATTTTTTTGCCCTTAACCTGCTTAGATCTGAGGCAGACGACACCTTCCAAATCCTAACCTGGAAAGCTTCAGTTTTGTATTAACCCATTAAGACCTGAGGACAAACAGTTTTCTGAAAACCCTATGTTGCTTAAATATCATTGCTGTCGGCAGAAACCTCATCTTCATATTTTAACTTTTTGTTTTTTCGTAAATTAACGCCTTACTCGATCATACTACAGTGTTACACAAAATGATCAAAAGTACCAGATCTGCAAGCTTGAAACGTGCCGCAAAGCGACCGGTTTTGAGCTTGTGGATAATGTGGTATATTTGCTACTTTTTCAATTTAAATCAGTTTTTGACATTCCTCATATGTCCAAAACCGACCGAATCTATAATGATGTATAATATATGCTTTCCAGGTCTAAATAGGTTGCATAAAGTGATCGTGGTTTCACGCCACATGGTCACACAGGTCTTACAAAGGTTAAGAATTTAGCAAATCTACCACATGACGCCGCTTCATGCCAATGGTGCTTGTTCCACCAAAATGTTCATATCTGTTTTGTGCTACTCCCCTCAATTACATTGCTACTTTAAAAAAAGCCAAGATATAATTCAGTCTTGTCATTTCTCGAGTGGAATTTATGCCTCTTTTTCGAAGATTAACTTTTTTTATTTATCATTTAGGCTTTTTTCTCCCCTTTTATACAGAATTTCATTGTCTGCACATGTTAAACGTCTTTCCCCCCCCCCCCCCCCCCTTTATGCACCAGTTCCTCGTGCATAAATGGTTCATGGGAGCTGGGAGGCTTAGTGTATTGTTTTCTTTTCTTCTTTTGTATGATGACAGACCAACTGGCTACTCATGAAAACAAGGCTTTGATATACCTAGTCAAAGATTATACGATATACAGTATATGGGCTGTTACAACCATAGTTACATGGGTAAAAAGAAATAGAATGAAGAAAAACCTTGGTGTTGTGTTCCATTTCTGTCACAGCCATAATGTTAGGGGAAGCTGCCTGATCCGTGCCAGATCCACTGTGCAAGGAAGTAGTTATGTCTCAGATCAGTTAATGGAATAGAATGGTCTAACACAAAAAGTACAATAAAATGATCCTTGTGAGTGATGTCTGGTCTGAGTTCTTAACAATGAAAGTGGTGATTTGTGTACAATAGACCTACTGCCAGTGTAACTGGTCTTTACATGCAGGACCAGTTACACTGTACATTTACCATCTTATAGTTGACAAGGTTACATGGTTTGGGGACATTCCAATTGCAGAGAAAAGTGAGGGCTTTATCTCTGCAAGGAAATTTTAATTGGCTTCCACAAAGTTTTATGGATGTTGCAATGAAATGATGTTAAACTCACTTTGCCTGTTGCTTTTCCACTCGATTTGCCAATGAGTCATTAACTTTAAGCATGCGCATACCCTCTATAGCAGGGGTCCCCAAACTACGGCCCGCCATGTCATTTTATGTGGCCCGGGGGGGGGGGGACACTGGGGAGGCACTCAGGGAGACACTGGGGAGGCACTCAGGGAGGCACTGGGGAGACACTGGGGAGGCACTCAGGGGGACACTGGGAGGCACTGGGGAGACACTCAGGGGGACACTGGGGAGGCACTCAGGGGGACACTGGGAGGCACTGGGGAGACACTCAGGGGGACACTGGGAGGCACTGGGGAGGCACTCAGGGAGGCACTGGGGAGGCACTCAGGGGAACACTGGGAGACACTGGGGAGGCACTGGGGAGACACTGGGGAGGCACTCGGGGGGGGGGGGGGGGGACACTGGGGAGGCACTGGGAGACATTGGGGAGGCACTCAGGGGGACACTGGGGAGGCACTTTGCAGACACTGGGCAGACACTGAGGTGGAACTTGGGGAGGTACTGGACATTTCTCCATTTCATATCACACACACCATGATTCACTAGGCCCCTCAAAAAAGAAAAAACAGCTTGGCATGGCGTGATTTATTTCAAGCATGAGGCAGTGCCATGCCAACAACATTGTGCAGGAAACCCTGGCACTGCTGCATGTACAGTACATGCACTATGCAGCCCTGTAGTGCTGCATGTACAGTACGTGCACTGGTTATTAATATTTGGTTATGTGTGGCTTTCTGGAGAAAAAAAAATGTTTACGTTTAGGCACCCCCTGCGATCGTCACACTTTTTCTGTTACAAACTGACCCCGGCCCCCATCAGAGAAGGGAAAAGTTATGTGGCCCTCACAGGAAAAAGTTTGGGGACCCCTGCCATACGGCATACTATAGCACGCCGTTTTTCATCATTTTTGAGGATTTGAAAAAAACAACCAAAAAAAACATGGGTTATAGCCCATCGTTTTTTGAATTTTTGAAGAAAAGAAAATCCTCGTTTTTCATCATTTTTGACTATGGGCTATGGCCCATACCGTACGGCATAGTATAGCACGCCGTTTTTCATCAATTTTGAGGATTTGAAAAAAAAAAAGAAAAAAAAGAACATGGGTTATAGCCCATCGTTTTTTGAATTTTTGATTATTTCTTTTATCCTCGTTTTTCATCATTTTTGACCATGGTCTATAGCCCATACCGTACGGCATACTATAGCACGCCGTTTTTCATAATTTTTGAGGATTTGAAAAAAATGGAAAAAAAAACAAAAAAACATGGGTTATAGCCCATCGTTTTTTGAAAATTTGAAAAAAACATTAACCTCTTTTTTCATCATTTTTTAACATGGGCTATAGCCCATACCGTACGGCATACTATAGCACGCCGTTTTTCATCATTGTTGAGGATTTGAAAAAAATGAAAAAAAAAAAAAACATGGGTTATAGCCCATCGTTTTTTGAAAATTTGAAAAAAACATTAACCTCATTTTTCATCATTTTTGACCATGGGCCATACCGTACGGCATGCTATAGCACGCCGTTTTTCATCATTTTTGAGGATTAAAAAAAAAACAAAAACAAACATGGGTTATTATAGCCCATCGTTTTTTGAAAATTTGAAAAAAACATTAACCTCGTTTTTCATCATTTTTGACCATGGGCTATAGCCCATACGGTACGGCATGCTATAGCACGCCGTTTTTCATAATTTTTGAGGATTTGAAAAAAACATGGGTTATAGCCCATCGTTTTTTGAAATTTAGATTTGTTTTTGTATCCTCGTTTTTCATCAATTTTGACCATGTTCTATAGCCCATACCGTACGGCATACTATAGCATGCCGTTTTTCATCATTTTTGAGGATTTGAAAAAAAGGGGAAAAAAAGAACATGGGTTATAGCCCATCGTTTTTTGAATTTTTGATTTTTTCTTTATCCTCGTTTTTCATAATTCTTTACCATGGGCTATAGCCCATACCGTACGGCATACTATAGCACGCCGTTTTTCATCATTTTTGAGGATTTGAAAAAAAGGGGAAAAAAAGAACATGGGTTATAGCCCATCGTTTTTTGAATTTTTGATTTTTTCTTTATCCTCGTTTTTCATCATTTTTTACCATGGGCTATAGCCCATACCGTACGGCATACTATAGCACGCCGTTTTTCATCATTTTTGAGGATTTGAAAAAAAGGGGAAAAAAAGAACATGGGTTATAGCCCATCGTTTTTTGAATTTTTGATTTGTTTTTGTATCCTCGTTTTTCATCAATTTTGACCATGTTCTATAGCCCATACCGTACGGCATACTATAGCACGCCGTTTTTCATCATTTTTGAGGATTTGAAAAAAAGGGGAAAAAAAGAACATGGGTTATAGCCCATCGTTTTTTGAATTTTTGATTTTTTCTTTATCCTCGTTTTTCATAATTCTTTACCATGGGCTATAGCCCATACCGTACGGCATACTATAGCACGCCGTTTTTCATCATTTTTGAGGATTTGAAAAAAAGGGGAAAAAAAGAACATGGGTTATAGCCCATCGTTTTTTGAATTTTTGATTTTTTCTTTATCCTCGTTTTTCATCATTTTTTACCATGGGCTATAGCCCATACCGTACGGCATACTATAGCACGCCGTTTTTCATCATTTTTGAGGATTTGAAAAAAAAAAAAAAAAAAACATGGGTTATAGCCCATCGTTTTTTTTTAATTTGAAAAAAACATTAACCTCTTTTTTCATCATTTTTGACCATGGGTCATGGTTCATACCGTACGGCATGCTATAGCACGCCGTTTTTCATCATTTTGGGTTATAGCCCATCTATTTTTTTTTATCCTCGTTTTTCTTCATTTTTGACCATGGTCTATAGCCCATACCGTACGGCATACTATAGCACGCCGTTTTTCATCATTTTTGAGGATTTGAAAACAAAAAAACAAAAAAAAGAACATGGGTTATAGCCCATCGTTTTTTGAATTTTTGATATTTTTTTTTATCCTCGTTTTTCATCATTTTTTACCATGGGCTATAGCCCATACCGTACGGCATACTATAGCACGCCGTTTTTCATCATTTTTGAGGATAAAAAAAAAAACATGCGTTTTTTGAAAAAAAAATTAACGTCGTTTTTCATCATTTTTGACTATGGGCTATGGCCCATACCGTACGGCATACTATAGCACGCCGTTTTTCATCAATTTTGAGGATTTGAAAAAAAAAGAAAAAGAACATGGGTTATAGCCCATCGTTTTTTGAATTTTTGATTTTTTTTTTTATCCTCGTTTTTCATAATTTTTTACCATGGGCTATAGCCCATACCGTACGGCATACTATAGCACGCCGTTTTTCATCATTTTTGAGGATTTGAAAAAAAAAACATGGGTTATAGCCCATCGTTTTTTGAAAATTTGAAAAAAACATTAACCTCGTTTTTCATCATTTTTGAACATGGGCTATATAGCCCATACCGTACGGCATACTATAGCACGCCGTTTTTCATCATTTTTGAGGATTTGAAAAAAAAAACATGCGTTATAGCCCATCGTTTTTTGAATTTTTGAAAAAAAACATTTAACCTCGTTTTTCATAATTTTTGACTATGGGCTATGGCCAATACCGTACGGCATACTATAGCACGCCGTTTTTCATCAATTTTGAGGATTTGAAAAAAAACAAAAAAACAAAACAAAAAAACATGGGTTATAGCCCATCGTTTTTTGAAAATTTGAAAAAAACATTAACCTCTTTTTTCATCATTTTTGAACATGGGCTATAGCCCATACCGTACGGCATGCTATAGCACGCCGGTTTTTATTTTTGAGGATTTGGAAAAAAAAAACATGGGTTATAGGCCATCGTTTTTTGAATTTTTGATTTTTTTTTTAACCTTGGAATAGGCTTTATGATAGTTTTGTACCACTGCGAAGGAACAATACCACTATCGAAACAGGATTGAAACAAATGAAACAAAATTTCTAACAACTTAGGTGATTTCAATACCTCATATGAAATGTCATCAATTCCTGTAGCTTTTCTTGATTTACTTTTTTCAATCACTCTTTACTTCCTCAGTAGAGAAATTACCATTTAAATAAGGATTACAATTGTAAGTGTCTGCACTCATTTCACATTCCATTAACGTTTTTAAACTGCTAACTTCTTTCAAGAAAGCCTCATCAAATAAAGAGTGATTACACCCGGAAAACATATCTGTGAAATCCTTCTCCCATTTTTCTAATACTATTCCTACGTCAGAGCAGCATTCCCCACTCTCCAATGCTACAAACATAGGAATCTCTCTTTTCTTAATGGGACCCAATTTATTAATTTCCTCCCAAAATGTCTGGGGGTTATGAGTCTGCAGTTGCTCAATATGTAACGACATTCCTCTGTTAAACTTGCGCTTCACTGCACGCAACCTTTTATCAAATTCCCCTTGACTCTCTTTAAATTTCTTTCTCAAATCTGCTCTCAATGTCTTATTTACACATTTTAGGAATTTCCTCTCTGCATCTCTTAAATGGTCCCATAACCTTTGTAGCTCTTGGTTCCAATATGGTTTACGTATTCTTTTTGAACCTTTTTTAATATGGTTTTTACCGTTTTCCGTTTTTCATCATTTTTGAGGATTTGAAAAAAATGGGGAAAAAAAACAAACATGGGTTATAGCCCATCGTTTTTTGAAAATTTGAAAAAAACATTAACCTCGTTTTTCATCATTTTTGACCATGGGCTATAGCCCATACGGTACGGCATGCTATAGCACGCCGTTTTTCATAATTTTTGAGGATTTGAAAAAAACATGGGTTATAGCCCATCGTTTTTTGAAATTTAGATTTGTTTTTGTATCCTCGTTTTTCATCAATTTTGACCATGTTCTATAGCCCATACCGTACGGCATACTATAGCACGCCGTTTTTCATCATTTTTGAGGATTTGAAAAAAAGGGGAAAAAAAGAACATGGGTTATAGCCCATCGTTTTTTGAATTTTTGATTTTTTCTTTATCCTCGTTTTTCATAATTCTTTACCATGGGCTATAGCCCATACCGTACGGCATACTATAGCACGCCGTTTTTCATCATTTTTGAGGATTTGAAAAAAAGGGGAAAAAAAGAACATGGGTTATAGCCCATCGTTTTTTGAATTTTTGATTTTTTCTTTATCCTCGTTTTTCATCATTTTTTACCATGGGCTATAGCCCATACCGTACGGCATACTATAGCACGCCGTTTTTCATCATTTTTGAGGATTTGAAAAAAAAACAAAAAAAAAACATGGGTTATAGCCCATCGTTTTTTGAAAATTTGAAAAAAACATTAACCTCTTTTTTCATCATTTTTGACCATGGGTCATGGTTCATACCGTACGGCATGCTATAGCACGCCGTTTTTCATCATTTTTGAGGATTTGAAAATAATGGGAAAAACAAACAAACATGGGTTATAGCCCATCCTTTTTTGAAAAATTGAAAAAAACATTAACCTCTTTTTTCATCATTTTTTAACATGGGCTATAGCCCATACCGTACGGCATGCTATAGCACGCCGTTTTTCATCATTTTGGGTTATAGCCCATCTATTTTTTTTTATCCTCGTTTTTCTTCATTTTTGACCATGGTCTATAGCCCATACCGTACGGCATACTATAGCACGCCGTTTTTCATCATTTTTGAGGATTTGAAAACAAAAAAACAAAAAAAAGAACATGGGTTATAGCCCATCGTTTTTTGAATTTTTGATATTTTTTTTTATCCTCGTTTTTCATCATTTTTTACCATGGGCTATAGCCCATACCGTACGGCATACTATAGCACGCCGTTTTTCATCATTTTTGAGGATAAAAAAAAAAACATGCGTTTTTTGAAAAAAAAATTAACGTCGTTTTTCATCATTTTTGACTATGGGCTATGGCCCATACCGTACGGCATACTATAGCACGCCGTTTTTCATCAATTTTGAGGATTTGAAAAAAAAAGAAAAAGAACATGGGTTATAGCCCATCGTTTTTTGAATTTTTGAATTTTTTTTTTATCCTCGTTTTTCATAATTTTTTACCATGGGCTATAGCCCATACCGTACGGCATACTATAGCACGCCGTTTCTCATCATTTTTGAGGATTTGAAAAAAAAAACATGGGTTATAGCCCATCGTTTTTTGAAAATTTGAAAAAAACATTAACCTCGTTTTTCATCATTTTTGAACATGGGCTATAGCCCATACCGTACGGCATACTATAGCACGCCGTTTTTCATCATTTTTGAGGATTTGGAAAAAAAAACATGCGTTATAGCCCATCGTTTTTTGAATTTTTGAAAAAAACATTTAACCTCGTTTTTCATAATGTTTGACTATGGGCTATGGCCAATACCGTACGGCATACTATAGCACGCCGTTTTTCATCAATTTTGAGGATTTGAAAAAAAAACTAAAAACAAAACAAAAAAACATGGGTTATAGCCCATCGTTTTTTGAAAATTTGAAAAAAACATTAACCTCTTTTTTCATCATTTTTGAACATGGGCTATAGCCCATACCGTACGGCATGCTATAGCACGCCGATTTTTATTTTTGAGGATTTGAAAAAAAAAAACATGGGTTATAGGCCATCGTTTTTTGAATTTTTGATTTTTTTTTTAACCTTGGAATAGGCTTTATGATAGTTTTGTACCACTGCGAAGGAACAATACCACTATCGAAACAGGATTGAAACAAATTAAACAAAATTTCTAACAACTTAGGTGATTTCAATACCTCATATGAAATGTCATCAATTCCTGTAGCTTTTCTTGATTTACCTTTTTCAATCACTCTTTACTTCCTCAGTAGAGAAATTACCATTTAAATAAGGATTACAATTGTAAGTGTCTGCACTCATTTCACATTCCATTAACGTTTTTAAACTGCTAACTTCTTTCAAGAAAGCCTCATCAAATAAAGAGTGATTACACCCGGAAAACATATCTGTGAAATCCTTCTCCCATTTTTCTAATACTATTCCTACGTCAGAGCAGCATTCCCCACTCTCCAATGCTACAAACATAGGAATCTCTCTTTTCTTAATGGGACCCAATTTATTAATTTCCTCCCAAAATGTCTGGGGGTTATGAGTCTGCAGTTGCTCAATATGTAACGACATTCCTCTGTTAAACTTGCGCTTCACTGCACGCAACCTTTTATCAAATTCCCCTTGACTCTCTTTAAATTTCTTTCTCAAATCTGCTCTCAATGTCTTATTTACACATTTTAGGAATTTCCTCTCTGCATCTCTTAAATGGTCCCATAACCTTTGTAGCTCTTGGTTCCAATATGGTTTACGTATTCTTTTTGAACCTTTTTTAATATGGTTTTTACCGTTTTCCGTTTTTCATCATTTTTGAGGATTTGAAAAAAATGGGGAAAAAAAACAAACATGGGTTATAGCCCATCGTTTTTTGAAAATTTGAAAAAAACATTAACCTTGAAAAACGGCATGCTATAGCACGCCGTTTTTCATCATTTTTGAGGATAAAAAAAAAGAAACATGGGTTATAGCCCATCTATTTTATTTTTATCCTCGTTTTTCTTAATTTTTTACCATGGGCTATAGCCCATACCGTACGGCATACTATAGCACGCCGTTTTTCATCATTTTTGAGGATTTGAAAAAAAAAACATGGGTTATAGCCCATCGTTTTTTGAAAATTTGAAAAAAACATTAACCTCGTTTTTCATCATTTTTGAACATGGGCTATAGCCCATACCGTACGGCATACTATAGCACGCCGTTTTTCATCATTTTTGAGGATTTGAAAAAAAAAACATGCGTTATAGCCCATCGTTTTTTGAATTTTTGAAAAAAACATTTAACCTCGTTTTTCATAATTTTTGACTATGGGCTATGGCCAATACCGTACGGCATACTATAGCACGCCGTTTTTCATCCATTTTGAGGATTTGAAAAAAAAACTAAAAACAAAACAAAAAAACATGGGTTATAGCCCATCGTTTTTTGAAAATTTGAAAAAAACATTAACCTCTTTTTTCATCATTTTTGAACATGGGCTATAGCCCATACCGTACGGCATGCTATAGCACGCCGATTTTTATTTTTGAGGATTTGAAAAAAAAATCATGGGTTATAGGCCATCGTTTTTTGAATTTTTGATTTTTTTTTTAACCTTGGAATAGGCTTTATGATAGTTTTGTACCACTGCGAAGGAACAATACCACTATCGAAACAGGATTGAAACAAATTAAACAAAATTTCTAACAACTTAGGTGATTTCAATACCTCATATGAAATGTCATCAATTCCTGTAGCTTTTCTTGATTTACTTTTTTCAATCACTCTTTACTTCCTCAGTAGAGAAATTACCATTTAAATAAGGATTACAATTGTAAGTGTCTGCACTCATTTCACATTCCATTAACGTTTTTAAACTGCTAACTTCTTTCAAGAAAGCCTCATCAAATAAAGAGTGATTACACCCGGAAAACATATCTGTGAAATCCTTCTCCCATTTTTCTAATACTATTCCTACGTCAGAGCAGCATTCCCCACTCTCCAATGCTACAAACATAGGAATCTCTCTTTTCTTAATGGGACCCAATTTATTAATTTCCTCCCAAAATGTCTGGGGGTTATGAGTCTGCAGTTGCTCAATATGTAACGACATTCCTCTGTTAAACTTGCGCTTCACTGCACGCAACCTTTTATCAAATTCCCCTTGACTCTCTTTAAATTTCTTTCTCAAATCTGCTCTCAATGTCTTATTTACACATTTTAGGAATTTCCTCTCTGCATCTCTTAAATGGTCCCATAACCTTTGTAGCTCTTGGTTCCAATATGGTTTACGTATTCTTTTTGAACCTTTTTTAATATGGTTTTTACCGTTTTCCGTTTTTCATCATTTTTGAGGATTTGAAAAAAATGGGGAAAAAAAACAAACATGGGTTATAGCCCATCGTTTTTTGAAAATTTGAAAAAAACATTAACCTTGAAAAACGGCATGCTATAGCACGCCGTTTTTCATCATTTTTGAGGATAAAAAAAAAGAAACATGGGTTATAGCCCATCTATTTTATTTTTATCCTCGTTTTTCTTAATTTTTTACCATGGGCTATAGCCCATACCGTACGGCATACTATAGCACGCCGTTTTTCATCATTTTTGAGGATTTGAAAAAAAAAACATGGGTTATAGCCCATCGTTTTTTGAAAATTTGAAAAAAACATTAACCTCGTTTTTCATCATTTTTGAACATGGGCTATAGCCCATACCGTACGGCATACTATAGCACGCCGTTTTTCATCATTTTTGAGGATTTGAAAAAAAAAACATGCGTTATAGCCCATCGTTTTTTGAATTTTTGAAAAAAACATTTAACCTTGTTTTTCATAATTTTTGACTATGGGCTATGGCCAATACCGTACGGCATACTATAGCACGCCGTTTTTCATCAATTTTGAGGATTTGAAAAAAAAACTAAAAACAAAACAAAAAAACATGGGTTATAGCCCATCGTTTTTTGAAAATTTGAAAAAAACATTAACCTCTTTTTTCATCATTTTTGAACATGGGCTATAGCCCATACCGTACGGCATGCTATAGCACGCCGATTTTTATTTTTGAGGATTTGAAAAAAAAAAACATGGGTTATAGGCCATCGTTTTTTGAATTTTTGATTTTTTTTTTAACCTTGGAATAGGCTTTATGATAGTTTTGTACCACTGCGAAGGAACAATACCACTATCGAAACAGGATTGAAACAAATTAAACAAAATTTCTAACAACTTAGGTGATTTCAATACCTCATATGAAATGTCATCAATTCCTGTAGCTTTTCTTGATTTACTTTTTTCAATCACTCTTTACTTCCTCAGTAGAGAAATTACCATTTAAATAAGGATTACAATTGTAAGTGTCTGCACTCATTTCACATTCCATTAACGTTTTTAAACTGCTAACTTCTTTCAAGAAAGCCTCATCAAATAAAGAGTGATTACACCCGGAAAACATATCTGTGAAATCCTTCTCCCATTTTTCTAATACTATTCCTACGTCAGAGCAGCATTCCCCACTCTCCAATGCTACAAACATAGGAATCTCTCTTTTCTTAATGGGACCCAATTTATTAATTTCCTCCCAAAATGTCTGGGGGTTATGAGTGTGCAGTTGCTCAATATGTAACGGCATTCCTCTGTTAAACTTGCGCTTCACTGCACGCAACCTTTTATCAAATTCCCCTTGACTCTCTTTAAATTTCTTTCTCAAATCTGCTCTCAATGTCTTATTTACACATTTTAGGAATTTCCTCTCTGCATCTCTTAAATGGTCCCATAACCTTTGTAGCTCTTGGTTCCAATATGGTTTACGTATTCTTTTTTAACCTTTTTTAATATGGTTTTTACCGTTTTCCGTTTTTCATCATTTTTGAGGATTTGAAAAAAATGGGGAAAAAAACAAACATGGGTTATAGCCCATCGTTTTTTGAAAATTTGAAAAAAACATTAACCTTGAAAAACGGCATGCTATAGCACGCCGTTTTTCATCATTTTTGAGGATTAAAAAAAAGAAACATGGGTTATAGCCCATCTATTTTATTTTTATCCTCGTTTTTCTTCATTTTTGACCATGGTCTATAGCCCATACCGTACGGCATACTATAGCACGCCGTTTTTCATCATTTTTGAGGATTTGAAAAAAAACAAAAAAAAAACATGCGTTATAGCCCATCGTTTTTTGATTTTTTAATTTTTTTTCATCATTTTTGAACATGGGCTATAGCCCATACCGTACGGCATACTATAGCACGCCGTTTTTCATCAATTTTGAGGATTTGAAAAAAAAAGAAAAAAAAAAAGAACATGGGTTATAGCCCATCGTTTTTTTTTAATTTGAAAAAAACATTAACCTCTTTTTTCATCATTTTTGAACATGGGCTATAGCCCATACCGTACGGCATACTATAGCACGCCGTTTTTCATCATTTTTGAGGATTTGAAAAAAAAAAAAAGAAAAAAAAAAAACATGGGCTATAACCCATCGTTTATTTATTTTTTCTTCATTTTTTTCAAATCCTCAAAAATGATGAAAAACAGCTTGCTATAGTATGCCGTACGGTATGGGCTATTAGACGAGCTTCTAAAAATGGGATAAAAACGTCAAAAAATTGACGTCTAAAACACGTCTAAAAATAGACGTGTTTTAGACGTCTATTTTTAGACGTTTTTTAACCCCTTTTTGACCATGGGCTATAGCCCATACCTTACGGCATACTATAGCACACCGTTTTTCATCATTTTTGAGGATTTGAAAAATAAAAATAAAAAAAACGATGGGCTATATATAACCCATCGTTTTTTTTTTTCTTCATTTTTTTCAAATCCTCAAAAATGATGAAAAACGGCTTGCTATAGTATGCCGTACGGTATGGGCTATTAGACGAGCTTCTAAAAATGGGATAAAAACGTCAAAAAATAGACGTCTAAAACACGTCTAAAAATAGACGTGTTTTAGACGTCTATTTTTAGACGTTTTTTAACCCCTTTTTGACCATGGGCTATAGCCCATACCTTACGGCATACTATAGCACACCGTTTTTCATCATTTTTGAGGATTTGAAAAAAAATAAAAAAACGATGGGCTATATATAACCCATCGTTTTTTTTTTTTTTTTAATCCTCAAAAATGATGAAAAACGGCTTGCTATAGTATGCCGTACGGTATGGGCTATTAGACGAGCTTCTAAAAATGGGATAAAAACGTCTAAAAATAGACGTGTTTTAGACGTCTATTTTTAGAAGTTTTTTAACCCCTTTTTGACCATGGGCTATAGCCCATAACTTACGGCATACTATAGCACGCCGTTTTTCATCATGTTTGAGGATTTAAAAAAAAACAAAAAAAAAAAAAAAAAAACATGGGCTATAACCCATCGTTTATTTATTTTTTCTTCATTTTTTTCAAATCCTCAAAAATGATGAAAAACAGCTTGCTATAGTATGCCGTACGGTATGGGCTATTAGACGAGCTTCTAAAAATGGGATAAAAACGTCAAAAAATAGACCAAAACACGTCTAAAAATAGACGTGTTTTAGACGTCTATTTTTAGACGTTTTTTAACCCCTTTTTGACCATGGGCTATAGCCCATACCTTACGGCATACTATAGCACACCGTTTTTCATCATTTTTGAGGATTTGAAAAAAAAATAAAAAAACGATGGGCTATATATAACCCATCGTTTTTTGTTTTTTTTTGTTTTTTTTTCAAATCCTCAAAAATGATGAAAAACGGCTTGCTATAGTATGCCGTACGGTATGGGCTATTAGACGAGCTTCTAAAAATGGGATAAAAAAGTAAAAAAATAGACGTCTAAAACACGTCTAAAAATAGACGTGTTTTAGACATCTATTTTTAGATGTTTTTTAACCCCTTTTTGACCATGGGCTATAGCCCATACCTTACGGCATACTATAGCACGCCGTTTTTCATCATTTTTGAGGATTTGAAAAAAAATCTAAAAAAAAAAAACGATGGGCTATAACCCATCGTTTATTTTTTTTTCTTCATTTTTTTCAAATCCTCAAAAATGATGAAAAACAGCTTGCTATATGAGCTATTAGACGAGCTTCTAAAAATGGGATAAAAACGTCAAAAAATAGACGTCTAAAAATAGACGTGTTTTAGACGTCTATTTTTAGAAGTTTTTTAACCCCTTTTTGACCATGGGCTATAGCCCATACCTTACGGCATACTATAGCACACCGTTTTTCATCATTTTTGAGGATTTGAAAAAAAAATAAAAAAACGATGGGCTATATATAACCCATCGTTTTTTGTTTTTTTTTGTTTTTTTTTCAAATCCTCAAAAATGATGAAAAACGGCTTGCTATAGTATGCCGTACAGTATGGGCTATTAGACGAGCTTCTAAAAATGGGATAAAAAAGTAAAAAAATAGACGTCTAAAACACGTCTAAAAATAGACGTGTTTTAGACATCTATTTTTAGATGTTTTTTAACCCCTTTTTGACCATGGGCTATAGCCCATACCTTACGGCATACTATAGCACGCCGTTTTTCATCATTTTTGAGGATTTGAAAAAAAATCTAAAAAAAAAAAACGATGGGCTATAACCCATCGTTTATTTTTTTTTCTTCATTTTTTTCAAATCCTCAAAAATGATGAAAAACGGCTTGCTATAGTATGCCGTACGGTATGGGCTATTAGACGAGCTTCTAAAAATGGGATAAAAAAGTCAAAAAATAGACGTCTAAAACACGTCTAAAAATAGACGTGTTTCAGACGTCTATTTGTAGACGTTTTTTAACAAATTTTTGACCATGGGCTATAGCCCATACCTTACGGCATACTATAGCACGCCGTTTTTCATCATTTTTGAGGATTTGAAAAAAAATCAAAAAAAAAAAAACGATGGGCTATAACCCATCGTTTATTTATTTTTCTTCATTTTTTTCAAATCCTCAAAAATGATGAAAAACAGCTTGCTATATGAGCTATTAGACGAGCTTCTAAAAATGGGATAAAAACGTCAAAAAATAGACGTCTAAAACACGTCTAAAAATAGACGTGTTTTAGACGTCTATTTTTAGAAGTTTTTTAACCCCTTTTTGACCATGGGATATAGCCCATAACTTACGGCATACTATAGCACGCCGTTTTTCATCATTTTTGAGGATTTGAAAAAAAAAACAAAAAAAACAAAAAAAACATGGGCTATAACCCATCGTTTATTTATTTTTCTTCATTTTTTTCAAATCCTCAAAAATGATGAAAAACGGCTTGCTATAGTATGCCGTACGGTATGGGCTATTAGACGAGCTTCTAAAAATGGGATAAAAAAGTCAAAAAATAGACGTCTAAAACACGTCTAAAAATAGACGTGTTTTAGACGTCTATTTTTAGACGTTTTTTAACCCATTTTTGACCATGGGCTATAGCCCATACCTTACGGCATACTATAGCACGCCGTTTTTCATCATTTTTGAGGATTTGAAAAAAAAAACAAAAAAAAAACGATGGGCTATAACCCATCGTTTATTTTTTTTCTTCATTTTTTTCAAATCCTCAAAAATGATGAAAAACAGCTTGCTATATGAGCTATTAGACGAGCTTCTAAAAATGGGATAAAAACGTCAAAAAATAGACGTCTAAAACACGTCTGAAAATAGACGTGTTTTAGACGTCTATTTTTAGAAGTTTTTTAACCCCTTTTTGACCATGGGCTATAGCCCATAACTTACGGCATACTATAGCACGCCGTTTTTCATCATTTTTGAGGATTAAAAAAAAAAAATCCTCAAAAATGATGAAAAACGGCGTGCTATAATATGCCGTACGGTATAGGCTATAGCCCATGGTAAAAAATGATGAAAAACGAGGTTAAAAAAAAATCAAAATTTCAAAAAAACGATGGGCTATAACCCATGTTTTTTGAAATTTTGAAATTTTTTAAATCCTCAAAAATGATGAAAAACGGCGTGCTATAGTATGCCGTATGGTATGGTCTATAGCCCATGGTCAAAAATGATGAAAAACGGGGATATCTTTTTTTTCAAAAATTCAAAAAACGATGGGCTATAACCAGGGGGGCAGTCAGCCAGATATTTCGTGAAGCCTCATTTGAAATCGGTAGTTCATATAATGGCCTGTTGTGGCGCTGGACTGGACCCAAAAAGCCCCATAGCTCCATAGAGGCCCATGTATTTTGGCCCAACTTCACCTAGACTGTATTACCTTAATAAACATGGTCATGAATACTTTCTTCTTCCAGTCACTAGTTTAAAGTCTCATTTCTAATGTCATAATATTCTTTTTGGAAAATTATGGTCCCATTAATAAAAAAAATGACCATAAAGTCGCGTATGTTCTGAGGGGCGTGGCTACCGTTACAGTCTATGATCGGGATTCCCCTCCTACTCAAGAGTCTTCTCCTCCCACTCGAGTCAAAATAAAAACCAACGGAGAAGAAGGGGGGAAGACCCGCCTCGTTGTCTGGGCAGCCAATGACCAGCTGGTACAAAACGGAGCCAGCCAATGGCCAGCTGGTACCAAAAGATGGCGACTTACATCAGGAATTAGCATATTATTACAGGCTTCATTTTACGTTCATGTTAGACCCGGGGAACGCTTTGTCCATATTTTTTACAGTCTATGGCTATAACCCATGTTTTTTTTTTTTTTCATTTTTTTCAAATCCTCAAAAATGATGAAAAACGGCGTGCTATAATATGCCGTACGGTATAGGCTATAGCCCATGGTCAAAAATGATGAAAAACGAGGTTAAAAAAAAAAAAAAAATTAAAAAAAACGATGGGCTATAACCCATGTTTTTTGAATTTTTGAATTTTTTTAAATCCTCAAAAATGATGAAAAACGGCGTGCTATAGTATGCCGTATGGTATGGTCTATAGCCCATGGTCAAAAATGATGAAAAACGGGGATATCTTTTTTTTCAAAAATTCAAAAAACGATGGGCTATAACCAGGGGGGCAGTCAGCCAGATATTTCGTGAAGCCTCATTTGAAATCGGTAGTTCATATAATGGCCTGTTGTGGCGCTGGACTGGACCCAAAAAGCCCCATAGCTCCATAGAGGCCCATGTATTTTGGCCCAACTTCACCTAGACTGTATTACCTTAATAAACATGGTCATGAATACTTTCTTCTTCCAGTCACTAGTTTAAAGTCTCATTTCTTTCTTTTCAAAATCTTTTTATTGAAATTTTTCTTTTTACAAACAAACCCAGGGGCAAGCATTAGACAAAGACATATCAAATATGAAAAAATAGAAAAAATAAAGCTCCATCCCCTATCCCACCCACCCCCCACCCACAATCCCAAGGATAGTTGGAAAATACATATCTATATACGAAATACATGCATACATCATTAATGTAATGTAAATAAAAATAATAAAGCAGATTTTACTAGCAGAGCAGAATTTGTTTCAGTTGTGGTTGGCGTGGCCGAGGCATAGGCACGGCACACTATACCGTTTGTGTGTTGTGGTAAAATGTCATAAACGGAGCCCAGGTTTTGTAAAACTTTTTTCCAGAGCCGGCAATTGAAAACCTTAACATCTCCAACTCGAGACAGGACATTATATCACGAAGCCACTGACAGAGCACGGGCGGGGCAGCATCCTTCCATTTGAACAGAATGGCACGCCTAGCGAGCAATAAGGCAAAGTCGACCATACGACACTCTATGCGTGTTAGAGGAAGGTCATCCCTTCCAGCAGTGCCAAGGAGAGCCATTAAGGGATCTGGGTCTAGATTTTGGTGTAAAATGTTGGACAGAGTCTTGAACACATTCCCCCAAAATGGTTGTAATTTTGGACACATCCAATACTGATGGAACAGAGTTGCATCTCCGCTCTTGCACTTGTCACAGGTAGGACTTACGTCAGGATAAATACTAGCCAGTTTAGCCTTAGACATATGAGCTCTATGGACTATTTTAAACTGCACTAAGCAATGTCTTGCACAGAGAGAGGACCTGTGTATAGAAGAGAAAACAGAATCCCACACTTCCTCAGACAGTGTGAGCCCCAGATCATGTTCACCTAGACTGTATTACCTTAATAAACATGGTCATGAATACTTTCTTCTTCCAGTCACTAGTTTAAAGTCTCATTTCTAATGTCATAATATTCTTTTTGGAAAATTATGGTCCCATTAATTAAAAAAATGACCATAAAGTCGCGTATGTTCTGAGGGGCGTGGCTACCGTTACAGTCTATGATCGGGATTCCCCTCCCACTCAAGAGTCTTCTCCTCCCACTCGAGTCAAAATAAAAACCAACGGAGAAGAAGGGGGGAAGACCCGCCTCGTTGTCTGGGCAGCCAATGACCAGCTGGTACAAAACGGAGCCAGCCAATGGCCAGCTGGTACCAAAAGATGGCGACTTACATCAGGAATTAGCATATTATTACTGGCTTCATTTTACGTTCATGTTAGACCCGGGGAACGCTTTGTCCATATTTTTTACAGTCTATGGCTATAACCCATGTTTTGTTTTTTTTTCATTTTTTTCAAAACCTCAAAAATGATGAAAAACGGCGTGCTATAGTATGCCGTACGGTATGGGCTATAGCCCATGTTCAAAAATGATGAAAAACGAGGTTTAAAAAAAAAATCAAAATTTAAAAAAAACGATGGGCTATAACCCATGTTTTTTGAAATTTAGATTTTTTTTTTAATCCTCAAAAATGATGAAAAACGGCGTGCTATAGTATGCCGTACGGTATGGGCTATAGCCCATGTTCAAAAATGATGAAAAACGAGGTTTAAAAAAAAATCAAAATTTCAAAAAAACGATGGGCTATAACCCATGTTTTTTGAAATTTAGATTTTTTTTTTAATCCTCAAAAATGATGAAAAATGGCGTGTTATAGTATGCCGTACGGTATGGGCTATAGCCCATGGTCAAAAATGATGAAAAACAGGGATATTTTTTTTTTCAAAAATTCAAAAAACGATGGGCTATAACCCATGTTTTTTTTTTTTTTTTTCATTTTTTTCAAAACCTCAAAAATGATGAAAAACGGCGTGCTATAGTATGCTGTACGGTATGGGCTATAGCCCATGTTCAAAAATGATGAAAAACGAGGTTTAAATTTTTTTCAAAATTTCAAAAAAACGATGGGCTATAACCCATGTTTTTTGAAATTTTGAATTTTTTTCAAATCCTCAAAAATGATGAAAAACGGCGTGTTATAGTATGCCGTACGGTAGGGGCTATAGCCCATGTTTAAAAATGATGAAAAACGAGGTTTAATTTTTTTTCAAAATTTCAAAAAAACGATGGGCTATAACCCATGTTTTTTTTTATTTTGAATTTTTTTCACATCCTCAAAAATGATGAAAAACGGCGTGTTATAGTATGCCGTACGGTAGGGGCTATAGCCCATGTTTAAAAATGATGAAAAACGAGGTTTAAATTTTTTTCAAAATTTCAAAAAAACGATGGGCTATAACCCATGTTTTTTGAAATTTTGAATTTTTTTCAAATCCTCAAAAATGATGAAAAACGGCGTGTTATAGTATGCCGTACGGTAGGGGCTATAGCCCATGTTTAAAAATGATGAAAAACGAGGTTTAAATTTTTTTCAAAATTTCAAAAAAACGATGGGCTATAACCCATGTTTTTTTTTATTTTGAATTTTTTTCACATCCTCAAAAATGATGAAAAACGGCGTGTTATAGTATGCCGTACGGTAGGGGCTATAGCCCATGTTTAAAAATGATGAAAAACGAGGTTTAAATTTTTTTCAAAATTTCAAAAAAACGATGGGCTATAACCCATGTTTTTTTTTATTTTGATTTTTTTTCAAATCCTCAAAAATGATGAAAAACGGTGTGTTATAGTATGCCGTACGGTAGGGGCTATAGCCCATGTTTAAAAATGATGAAAAATGAGGTTAAATTTTTTTTCAAAAAATTCAAAAAAACGATGGGCTATAACCCATGTTTTTTTTCGTTTTTTTTTTTTTCAAATCCTCAAAAATGATGAAAAACGGCGTGTTATAGTATGCCGTACGGTAGGGGCTATAGCCCATGTTCAAAAATGATGAAAAACGAGGTTTAAAAAAAAATCTAAATTTCAAAAAAACGATGGGCTATAACCCATGTTTTTTTTAATTTAATTTTTTTTCAAATCCTCAAAAATGATGAAAAACGGCGTGTTATAGTATGCCGTACGGTAGGGGCTATAGCCCATGTTTAAAAATGATGAAAAACGAGGTTTAAAAAAAATTCAAAATTTCAAAAAAACGATGGGCTATAACCCATGTTTTTTGAAATTTTGAAATTTTTTCAAATCCTCAAAAATGATGAAAAACGGCGTGTTATAGTATGCCGTACGGTAGGGGCTATAGCCCATGTTTAAAAATGATAAAAAACGAGGTTTAAATTTTTTTCAAAATTTCAAAAACACGATGGGCTATAACCCATGTTTTTTTAAATTTTGAATTTTTTTCACATCCTCAAAAATGATGAAAAACGGCGTGTTATAGTATGCCGTACGGTAGGGGCTATAGCCCATGTTTAAAAATGATGAAAAACGAGGTTTTAAAAAAAAATCAAAATTTCAAAAAAACGATGGGCTATAACCCATGTTTTTTGAAAATGTCATTTTTTTCAAATCCTCAAAAATGATGAAAAACGGCATGTTATAGTATGCCGTACGGTAGGGGCTATAGCCCATGTTTAAAAATGATGAAAAATGAGGTTAAATTTCTTTTCAAAAAATTCAAAAAAACGATGGGCTATAACCCATGTTTTTTTTTTTTTTTTTTTTTTTTCAAATCCTCAAAAATGATGAAAAACGGCGTGTTATAGTATGCCGTACGGTAGGGGCTATAGCCCATGTTTAAAAATGATGAAAAACGAGGATTAAAAAAAAATAAAAATTAAAAAAAAAACGATGGGCTATAACCCATGTTTTTTGAAATTTAGATTTTTTTTCAAATCGTCAAAAATGATGAAAAACGGCGTGTTATAGTATGCCGTACGGTATGGGCTATAGCCCATGTTCAAAAATGATGAAAAACGAGGTTTAAAAAAAAAAAAAAAATTCAAAAAAACGATGGGCTATAACCCATGTTTTTTTTAATTTAATTTTTTTTCAAATCCTCAAAAATGATGAAAAACGGCGTGTTATAGTATGCCGTACGGTAGGGGCTATAGCCCATGTTTAAAAATGATGAAAAACGAGGTTTAAAAAAAATTCAAAATTTCAAAAAAACGATGGGCTATAACCCATGTTTTTTGAAATTTTGAATTTTTTTCAAATCCTCAAAAATTATGAAAAACGGCGTGTTATAGTATGCCGTACGGTAGGGGCTATAGCCCATGTTTAAAAATGATAAAAAACGAGGTTTAAAATTTTTTCAAAATTTCAAAAAAACGATGGGCTATAACCCATGTTTTTTTAAATTTTGAATTTTTTTCACATCCTCAAAAATGATGAAAAACGGCGTGTTATACTATGCCGTACGGTAGGGGCTATAGCCCATGTTTAAAAATGATGAAAAACGAGGTTTAAATATTTTTTTTAATTAAAAAAAAACGATGGGCTATAACCCATGTTTTTTTTTATTTTGATTTTTTTTCAAATCCTCAAAAATGATGAAAAACGGTGTGTTATAGTATGCCGTACGGTAGGGGCTATAGCCCATGTTTAAAAATGATGAAAAACGAGGTTTAAAAAAAATTCAAAATTTCAAAAAAACGATGGGCTATAACCCATGTTTTTTGAAATTTTGAATTTTTTTCAAATCCTCAAAAATGATGAAAAACGGCGTGTTATAGTATGCCGTACGGTAGGGGCTATAGCCCATGTTCAAAAATGATGAAAAACAAGGTTTAAAAAAAAATCAAAATTTCAAAAAAACGATGGGCTATAACCCATGTTTTTTTTTATTTATTTTTTTTTCAAATCCTCAAAAATTATGAAAAACGGCGTGTTATAGTATGCCGTACGGTAGGGGCTATAGCCCATGTTTAAAAATGATAAAAAACGAGGTTTAAAATTTTTTCAAAATTTCAAAAAAACGATGGGCTATAACCCATGTTTTTTTAAATTTTGAATTTTTTTCACATCCTCAAAAATGATGAAAAACGGCGTGTTATACTATGCCGTACGGTAGGGGCTATAGCCCATGTTTAAAAATGATGAAAAACGAGGTTTAAATATTTTTTTTAATTAAAAAAAAACGATGGGCTATAACCCATGTTTTTTTTTATTTTGATTTTTTTTCAAATCCTCAAAAATGATGAAAAACGGTGTGTTATAGTATGCCGTACGGTAGGGGCTATAGCCCATGTTTAAAAATGATGAAAAACGAGGTTTAAAAAAAATTCAAAATTTCAAAAAAACGATGGGCTATAACCCATGTTTTTTGAAATTTTGAATTTTTTTCAAATCCTCAAAAATGATGAAAAACGGCGTGTTATAGTATGCCGTACGGTAGGGGCTATAGCCCATGTTCAAAAATGATGAAAAACAAGGTTTAAAAAAAAATCAAAATTTCAAAAAAACGATGGGCTATAACCCATGTTTTTTTTAATTATTTTTTTTTTCAAATCCTCAAAAATGATGAAAAACGGCGTGTTATAGTATGCCGTACGGTAGGGGCTATAGCCCATGTTTAAAAATGATGAAAAACGAGGTTTAAAAAAAATTCAAAATTTCAAAAAAACGATGGGCTATAACCCATGTTTTTTGAAATTTTGAATTTTTTTCAAATCCTCAAAAATGATGAAAAACGGCGTGTTATAGTATGCCGTACGGTAGGGGCTATAGCCCATGTTTAAAAATGATAAAAAACGAGGTTTAAAAAAAATTCAAAATTTCAAAAAAACGATGGGCTATAACCCATGTTTTTTTTAATTTTGAATTTTTTTCACATCCTCAAAAATGATGAAAAACGGCGTGTTATAGTATGCCGTACGGTAGGGGCTATAGCCCATGTTTAAAAATGATGAAAAACGAGGTTTAAATATTTTTTTTAATAAAAAAAAAACGATGGGCTATAACCCATGTTTTTTTTAATTTTGATTTTTTTTCAAATCCTCAAAAATGATGAAAAACGGTGTGTTATAGTATGCCGTACGGTAGGGGCTATAGCCCATGTTTAAAAATGATGAAAAACGAGGTTTAAAATGTTTTCAAAATTTAAAAAAAACGATGGGCTATAACCCATGTTTTTTGAAATTTAGATTTTTTTTCAAATCCTCAAAAATGATGAAAAACGGTGTGTTATAGTATGCCGTACGGTAGGGGCTATAGCCCATGTTTAAAAATGATGAAAAACGAGGTTTAATTTTTTTTCAAAATTTCAAAAAAACGATGGGCTATAACCCATGTTTTTTTAAAATGTCATTTTTTTCAAATCCTCAAAAATGATGAAAAACGGCGTGTTATAGTATGCCGTACGGTAGGGGCTATAGCCCATGTTTAAAAATGATGAAAAACGAGGTTTAATTTTTTTTCAAAATTTCAAAAAAACGATGGGCTATAACCCATGTTTTTTTTTTTTTTTCATTTTTTTCAAAACCTCAAAAATGATGAAAAACGGCGTGCTATAATATGCTGTACGCTATGGGCTATAGCCCATGTTCAAAAATGATGAAAAACGAGGTTTAAATTTTTTTCAAAATTTCAAAAAAACGATGGGCTATAACCCATGTTTTTTGAAATTTAGATTTTTTTTCAAATCCTCAAAAATGATGAAAAACGGCGTGTTATAGTATGCCGTACGGTAGGGGCTATAGCCCATGTTTAAAAATGATGAAAAACGAGGTTTAAAAAAAATTCAAAATTTCAAAAAAACGATGGGCTATAACCCATGTTTTTTTTAATTTTGAATTTTTTTCACATCCTCAAAAATGATGAAAAACGGCATGTTATAGTATGCCGTACGGTAGGGGCTATAGCCCATGTTTAAAAATGATGAAAAATGAGGTTAAATTTATTTTCAAAAAATTCAAAAAAACGATGGGCTATAACCCATGTTTTTTTTTTTTTTTTTTTTTTTCAAATCCTCAAAAATGATGAAAAACGGCGTGTTATAGTATGCCGTACGGTAGGGGCTATAGCCCATGTTTAAAAATGATGAAAAACGAGGATTAAAAAAAATTAAAAATAAAAAAAAAAACGATGGGCTATAACCCATGTTTTTTGAAATTTAGATTTTTTTTCAAATCGTCAAAAATGATGAAAAACGGCGTGTTATAGTATGCCGTACGGTATGGGCTATAGCCCATGTTCAAAAATGATGAAAAACGAGGTTTAAAAATAAATAAAAATTTCAAAAAAACGATGGGCTATAACCCATGTTTTTTTTAATTTAAATTTTTTTCAAATCCTCAAAAATGATGAAAAACGGCGTGTTATAGTATGCCGTACGGTAGGGGCTATAGCCCATGTTTAAAAATGATGAAAAACGAGGTTTAAAAAAAATTCAAATTTTCAAAAAAATGATGGGCTATAACCCATGTTTTTTGAAATTTTGAATTTTTTTCAAATCCTCAAAAATGATGAAAAACGGCGTGTTATAGTATGCCGTACGGTAGGGGCTATAGCCCATGTTTAAAAATGATAAAAAACGAGGTTTAAAAAAAATTCAAAATTTAAAAAAAACGATGGGCTATAACCCATGTTTTTTGAAATTTTGAATTTTTTTCACATCCTCAAAAATGATGAAAAACGGCGTGTTATAGTATGCCGTACGGTAGGGGCTATAGCCCATGTTTAAAAATGATGAAAAACGAGGTTTAAATATTTTTTTTAATTAAAAAAAAACGATGGGCTATAACCCATGTTTTTTTTAATTTTGATTTTTTTTCAAATCCTCAAAAATGATGAAAAACGGTGTGTTATAGTATGCCGTACGGTAGGGGCTATAGCCCATGTTTAAAAATGATGAAAAACGAGGTTTAAAAAAAATTCAAAATTTCAAAAAAACGATGGGCTATAACCCATGTTTTTTTTAATTTTGATTTTTTTTCAAATCCTCAAAAATGATGAAAAACGGTGTGTTATAGTATGCCGTACGGTAGGGGCTATAGCCCATGTTTAAAAATGATGAAAAACGAGGTTTAAAATGTTTTCAAAATTTAAAAAAAACGATGGGCTATAACCCATGTTTTTTGAAATTTAGATTTTTTTTCAAATCCTCAAAAATGATGAAAAACGGTGTGTTATAGTATGCCGTACGGTAGGGGCTATAGCCCATGTTTAAAAATGATGAAAAACGAGGTTTAATTTTTTTTCAAAATTTCAAAAAAACGATGGGCTATAACCCATGTTTTTTTAAAATGTCATTTTTTTCAAATCCTCAAAAATGATGAAAAACGGCGTGTTATAGTATGCCGTACGGTAGGGGCTATAGCCCATGTTTAAAAATGATGAAAAACGAGGTTTAATTTTTTTTCAAAATTTCAAAAAAACGATGGGCTATAACCCATGTTTTTTTTTTTTTTTCATTTTTTTCAAAACCTCAAAAATGATGAAAAACGGCGTGCTATAATATGCTGTACGCTATGGGCTATAGCCCATGTTCAAAAATGATGAAAAACGAGGTTTAAATTTTTTTCAAAATTTCAAAAAAACGATGGGCTATAACCCATGTTTTTTGAAATTTAGATTTTTTTTCAAATCCTCAAAAATGATGAAAAACGGCGTGTTATAGTATGCCGTACGGTAGGGGCTATAGCCCATGTTTAAAAATGATGAAAAACGAGGTTTAAAAAAATTTCAAAATTTCAAAAAAACGATGGGCTATAACCCATGTTTTTTTTAATTTTGAATTTTTTTCACATCCTCAAAAATGATGAAAAACGGCATGTTATAGTATGCCGTACGGTAGGGGCTATAGCCCATGTTTAAAAATGATGAAAAATGAGGTTAAATTTATTTTCAAAAAATTCAAAAAAACGATGGGCTATAACCCATGTTTTTTTTTTTTTTTTTTTTTTTCAAATCCTCAAAAATGATGAAAAACGGCGTGTTATAGTATGCCGTACGGTAGGGGCTATAGCCCATGTTTAAAAATGATGAAAAACGAGGATTAAAAAAAATTAAAAATTAAAAAAAAAACGATGGGCTATAACCCATGTTTTTTGAAATTTAGATTTTTTTTCAAATCGTCAAAAATGATGAAAAACGGCGTGTTATAGTATGCCGTACGGTATGGGCTATAGCCCATGTTCAAAAATGATGAAAAACGAGGTTTAAAAATAAATAAAAATTTCAAAAAAACGATGGGCTATAACCCATGTTTTTTTTAATTTAAATTTTTTTCAAATCCTCAAAAATGATGAAAAACGGCGTGTTATAGTATGCCGTACGGTAGGGGCTATAGCCCATGTTTAAAAATGATGAAAAACGAGGTTTAAAAAAAATTCAAATTTTCAAAAAAACGATGGGCTATAACCCATGTTTTTTGAAATTTTGAATTTTTTTCAAATCCTCAAAAATGATGAAAAACGGCGTGTTATAGTATGCCGTACGGTAGGGGCTATAGCCCATGTTTAAAAATGATAAAAAACGAGGTTTAAAAAAAATTCAAAATTTAAAAAAAACGATGGGCTATAACCCATGTTTTTTGAAATTTTGAATTTTTTTCACATCCTCAAAAATGATGAAAAACGGCGTGTTATAGTATGCCGTACGGTAGGGGCTATAGCCCATGTTTAAAAATGATGAAAAACGAGGTTTAAATATTTTTTTTAATTAAAAAAAAACGATGGGCTATAACCCATGTTTTTTTTAATTTTGATTTTTTTTCAAATCCTCAAAAATGATGAAAAACGGTGTGTTATAGTATGCCGTACGGTAGGGGCTATAGCCCATGTTTAAAAATGATGAAAAACGAGGTTTAAAAAAAATTCAAAATTTCAAAAAAACGATGGGCTATAACCCATGTTTTTTGAAATTTTGAATTTTTTTCAAATCCTCAAAAATGATGAAAAACGGCGTGTTATAGTATGCCGTACGGTAGGGGCTATAGCCCATGTTCAAAATGATGAAAAACGAGGTTTTAAAAAAAATCAAAATTTCAAAAAAACGATGGGCTATAACCCATGTTTTTTTTTATTAATTTTTTTTTCAAATCCTCAAAAATGATGAAAAACGGCGTGTTATAGTATGCCGTACGGTAGGGGCTATAGCCCATGTTTAAAAATGATGAAAAACGAGGTTTAAAAAAATTTCAAAATTTCAAAAAAACGATGGGCTATAACCCATGTTTTTTGAAATTTTGAATTTTTTTCAAATCCTCAAAAATGATGAAAAACGGCGTGTTATAGTATGCCGTACGGTAGGGGCTATAGCCCATGTTTAAAAATGATAAAAAACGAGGTTTAAAAAAAATTCAAAATTTCAAAAAAACGATGGGCTATAACCCATGTTTTTTTTTATTTTGAATTTTTTTCACATCCTCAAAAATGATGAAAAACGGCGTGTTATAGTATGCCGTACGGTAGGGGCTATAGCCCATGTTTAAAAATGATGAAAAACGAGGTTTAAAATGTTTTCAAAATTTAAAAAAAACGATGGGCTATAACCCATGTTTTTTGAAATTTTGATTTTTTTTCAAATCCTCAAAAATGATGAAAAACGGTGTGTTATAGTATGCCGTACGGTAGGGGCTATAGCCCATGTTTAAAAATGATGAAAAACGAGGTTTAATTTTTTTTCAAAATTTCAAAAAAACGATGGGCTATAACCCATGTTTTTGGAAATTTTGAATTTTTTTCAAATCCTCAAAAATGATGAAAAACGGCGTGTTATAGTATGCCGTACGGTAGGGGCTATAGCCCATGTTTAAAAATGATGAAAAACGAGGTTTAAATTTTTTTCAAAATTTAAAAAAAACGATGGGCTATAACCCATGTTTTTCTAAAATGTCATTTTTTTTAAATCCTCAAAAATGATGAAAAACGGCGTGTTATAGTATGCCGTACGGTAGGGGCTATAGCCCATGTTTAAAAATGATGAAAAACGAGGTTTAATTTTTTTTCAAAATTTCAAAAAAACGATGGGCTATAACCCATGTTTTTTTTTTTTTTTCATTTTTTTCAAAACCTCAAAAATGATGAAAAACGGCGTGCTATAATATGCTGTACGCTATGGGCTATAGCCCATGTTCAAAAATGATGAAAAACGAGGTTTAAAAAAATTTCAAAATTTCAAAAAAACGATGGGCTATAACCCATGTTTTTTGAAATTTTGAATTTTTTTCAAATCCTCAAAAATGATGAAAAACGGCGTGTTATAGTATGCCGTACGGTAGGGGCTATAGCCCATGTTTAAAAATGATGAAAAACGAGGTTTAAAAAAAATTCAAAATTTAAAAAAAAACGATGGGCTATAACCCATGTTTTTTTTTATTTTGAATTTTTTTCACATCCTCAAAAATGATGAAAAACGGCGTGTTATAGTATGCCGTACGGTAGGGGCTATAGCCCATGTTCAAAAATGATGAAAAACAAGGTTTAAAAAAAAATCAAAATTTCAAAAAAACGATGGGCTATAACCCATGTTTTTTTTTATTTATTTTTTTTTCAAATCCTCAAAAATTATGAAAAACGGCGTGTTATAGTATGCCGTACGGTAGGGGCTATAGCCCATGTTTAAAAATGATAAAAAACGAGGTTTAAATTTTTTTCAAAATTTCAAAAAAACGATGGGCTATAACCCATGTTTTTTTAAATTTTGAATTTTTTTCACATCCTCAAAAATGATGAAAAACGGCGTGTTATACTATGCCGTACGGTAGGGGCTATAGCCCATGTTTAAAAATGATGAAAAACGAGGTTTAAATATTTTTTTTAATTAAAAAAAAACGATGGGCTATAACCCATGTTTTTTTTTATTTTGATTTTTTTTCAAATCCTCAAAAATGATGAAAAACGGTGTGTTATAGTATGCCGTACGGTAGGGGCTATAGCCCATGTTTAAAAATGATGAAAAACGAGGTTTAAAAAAATTTCAAAATTTCAAAAAAACGATGGGCTATAACCCATGTTTTTTGAAATTTTGAATTTTTTTCAAATCCTCAAAAATGATGAAAAACGGCGTGTTATAGTATGCCGTACGGTAGGGGCTATAGCCCATGTTCAAAAATGATGAAAAACAAGGTTTAAAAAAAAATCAAAATTTCAAAAAAACGATGGGCTATAACCCATGTTTTTTTTAATTATTTTTTTTTTCAAATCCTCAAAAATGATGAAAAACGGCGTGTTATAGTATGCCGTACGGTAGGGGCTATAGCCCATGTTTAAAAATGATGAAAAACTAGGTTTAAAAAAAATTCAAAATTTCAAAAAAACGATGGGCTATAACCCATGTTTTTTGAAATTTTGAATTTTTTTCAAATCCTCAAAAATGATGAAAAACGGCGTGTTATAGTATGCCGTACGGTAGGGGCTATAGCCCATGTTTAAAAATGATAAAAAACGAGGTTTAAAAAAAATTCAAAATTTCAAAAAAACGATGGGCTATAACCCATGTTTTTTTTAATTTTGAATTTTTTTCACATCCTCAAAAATGATGAAAAACGGCGTGTTATAGTATGCCGTACGGTAGGGGCTATAGCCCATGTTTAAAAATGATGAAAAACGAGGTTTAAATATTTTTTTTAATAAAAAAAAAACGATGGGCTATAACCCATGTTTTTTTTAATTTTGATTTTTTTTCAAATCCTCAAAAATGATGAAAAACGGTGTGTTATAGTATGCCGTACGGTAGGGGCTATAGCCCATGTTTAAAAATGATGAAAAACGAGGTTTAAAATGTTTTCAAAATTTAAAAAAAACGATGGGCTATAACCCATGTTTTTTGAAATTTAGATTTTTTTTCAAATCCTCAAAAATGATGAAAAACGGTGTGTTATAGTATGCCGTACGGTAGGGGCTATAGCCCATGTTTAAAAATGATGAAAAACGAGGTTTAATTTTTTTTCAAAATTTCAAAAAAACGATGGGCTATAACCCATGTTTTTTTAAAATGTCATTTTTTTCAAATCCTCAAAAATGATGAAAAACGGCGTGTTATAGTATGCCGTACGGTAGGGGCTATAGCCCATGTTTAAAAATGATGAAAAACGAGGTTTAATTTTTTTTCAAAATTTCAAAAAAACGATGGGCTATAACCCATGTTTTTTTTTTTTTTTCATTTTTTTCAAAACCTCAAAAATGATGAAAAACGGCGTGCTATAATATGCTGTACGCTATGGGCTATAGCCCATGTTCAAAAATGATGAAAAACGAGGTTTAAATTTTTTTCAAAATTTCAAAAAAACGATGGGCTATAACCCATGTTTTTTGAAATTTAGATTTTTTTTCAAATCCTCAAAAATGATGAAAAACGGCGTGTTATAGTATGCCGTACGGTAGGGGCTATAGCCCATGTTTAAAAATGATGAAAAACGAGGTTTAAAAAAAATTCAAAATTTCAAAAAAACGATGGGCTATAACCCATGTTTTTTTTAATTTTGAATTTTTTTCACATCCTCAAAAATGATGAAAAACGGCATGTTATAGTATGCCGTACGGTAGGGGCTATAGCCCATGTTTAAAAATGATGAAAAATGAGGTTAAATTTATTTTCAAAAAATTCAAAAAAACGATGGGCTATAACCCATGTTTTTTTTTTTTTTTTTTTTTTCAAATCCTCAAAAATGATGAAAAACGGCGTGTTATAGTATGCCGTACGGTAGGGGCTATAGCCCATGTTTAAAAATGATGAAAAACGAGGATTAAAAAAAATTAAAAAAAAAAAAAAAAACGATGGGCTATAACCCATGTTTTTTGAAATTTAGATTTTTTTTCAAATCGTCAAAAATGATGAAAAACGGCGTGTTATAGTATGCCGTACGGTATGGGCTATAGCCCATGTTCAAAAATGATGAAAAACGAGGTTTAAAAATAAATACAAATTTCAAAAAAACGATGGGCTATAACCCATGTTTTTTTTAATTTAAATTTTTTTCAAATCCTCAAAAATGATGAAAAACGGCGTGTTATAGTATGCCGTACGGTAGGGGCTATAGCCCATGTTTAAAAATGATGAAAAACGAGGTTTAAAAAAAATTCAAATTTTCAAAAAAACGATGGGCTATAACCCATGTTTTTTGAAATTTTGAATTTTTTTCAAATCCTCAAAAATGATGAAAAACGGCGTGTTATAGTATGCCGTACGGTAGGGGCTATAGCCCATGTTTAAAAATGATAAAAAACGAGGTTTAAAAAAAATTCAAAATTTAAAAAAAACGATGGGCTATAACCCATGTTTTTTGAAATTTTGAATTTTTTTCACATCCTCAAAAATGATGAAAAACGGCGTGTTATAGTATGCCGTACGGTAGGGGCTATAGCCCATGTTTAAAAATGATGAAAAACGAGGTTTAAATATTTTTTTTAATTAAAAAAAAACGATGGGCTATAACCCATGTTTTTTTTTAATTTTGATTTTTTTTCAAATCCTCAAAAATGATGAAAAACGGTGTGTTATAGTATGCCGTACGGTAGGGGCTATAGCCCATGTTTAAAAATGATGAAAAACGAGGTTTAAAAAAAATTCAAAATTTCAAAAAAACGATGGGCTATAACCCATGTTTTTTGAAATTTTGAATTTTTTTCAAATCCTCAAAAATGATGAAAAACGGCGTGTTATAGTATGCCGTACGGTAGGGGCTATAGCCCATGTTCAAAATGATGAAAAACGAGGTTTTAAAAAAAATCAAAATTTCAAAAAAACGATGGGCTATAACCCATGTTTTTTTTTATTAATTTTTTTTTCAAATCCTCAAAAATGATGAAAAACGGCGTGTTATAGTATGCCGTACGGTAGGGGCTATAGCCCATGTTTAAAAATGATGAAAAACGAGGTTTAAAGAAATTTCAAAATTTCAAAAAAACGATGGGCTATAACCCATGTTTTTTGAAATTTTGAATTTTTTTCAAATCCTCAAAAATGATGAAAAACGGCGTGTTATAGTATGCCGTACGGTAGGGGCTATAGCCCATGTTTAAAAATGATAAAAAACGAGGTTTAAAAAAAATTCAAAATTTCAAAAAAACGATGGGCTATAACCCATGTTTTTTTTTATTTTGAATTTTTTTCACATCCTCAAAAATGATGAAAAACGGCGTGTTATAGTATGCCGTACGGTAGGGGCTATAGCCCATGTTTAAAAATGATGAAAAACGAGGTTTAAAATGTTTTCAAAATTTAAAAAAAACGATGGGCTATAACCCATGTTTTTTGAAATTTTGATTTTTTTTCAAATCCTCAAAAATGATGAAAAACGGTGTGTTATAGTATGCCGTACGGTAGGGGCTATAGCCCATGTTTAAAAATGATGAAAAACGAGGTTTAATTTTTTTTCAAAATTTCAAAAAAACGATGGGCTATAACCCATGTTTTTTTAAAATGTCATTTTTTTCAAATCCTCAAAAATGATGAAAAACGGCGTGTTATAGTATGCCGTACGGTAGGGGCTATAGCCCATGTTTAAAAATGATGAAAAACGAGGTTTAAATTTTTTTCAAAATTTCAAAAAAACGATGGGCTATAACCCATGTTTTTTGAAATTTTGAAAAAAAATTAAATCCTCAAAAATGATGAAAAACGGCGTCCTATAGTATGCCGTACGGTATGGGCTATAGCCCATGGTCGAAAATGATGAAAAACGAGGTTTAATTTTTTTTCAAAATTTCAAAAAAACGATGGGCTATAACCCATGTTTTTGGAAATTTTGAATTTTTTTCAAATCCTCAAAAATGATGAAAAACGGCGTGTTATAGTATGCCGTACGGTAGGGGCTATAGCCCATGTTTAAAAATGATGAAAAACGAGGTTTAAATTTTTTTCAAAATTTAAAAAAAACGATGGGCTATAACCCATGTTTTTCTAAAATGTCATTTTTTTTAAATCCTCAAAAATGATGAAAAACGGCGTGTTATAGTATGCCGTACGGTAGGGGCTATAGCCCATGTTTAAAAATGATGAAAAACGAGGTTTAATTTTTTTTCAAAATTTCAAAAAAACGATGGGCTATAACCCATGTTTTTTTTTTTTTTTCATTTTTTTCAAAACCTCAAAAATGATGAAAAACGGCGTGCTATAATATGCTGTACGCTATGGGCTATAGCCCATGTTCAAAAATGATGAAAAACGAGGTTTAAAAAAAATTCAAAATTTCAAAAAAACGATGGGCTATAACCCATGTTTTTTGAAATTTTGAATTTTTTTCAAATCCTCAAAAATGATGAAAAACGGCGTGTTATAGTATGCCGTACGGTAGGGGCTATAGCCCATGTTTAAAAATGATGAAAAACGAGGTTTAAAAAAAATTCAAAATTTCAAAAAAAACGATGGGCTATAACCCATGTTTTTTTTAATTTTGAATTTTTTTCACATCCTCAAAAATGATGAAAAACGGCGTGTTATAGTATGCCGTACGGTAGGGGCTATAGCCCATGTTTAAAAATGATGAAAAACGAGGTTTAAATATTTTTTTTAATAAAAAAAAAACGATGGGCTATAACCCATGTTTTTTTTAATTTTGATTTTTTTTCAAATCCTCAAAAATGATGAAAAACGGTGTGTTATAGTATGCCGTACGGTAGGGGCTATAGCCCATGTTTAAAAATGATGAAAAACGAGGTTTAAAATGTTTTCAAAATTTTAAAAAAACGATGGGCTATAACCCATGTTTTTTGAAATTTTGATTTTTTTTCAAATCCTCAAAAATGATGAAAAACGGTGTGTTATAGTATGCCGTACGGTAGGGGCTATAGCCCATGTTTAAAAATGATGAAAAACGAGGTTTAATTTTTTTTCAAAATTTCAAAAAAACGATGGGCTATAACCCATGTTTTTTTAAAATGTCATTTTTTTCAAATCCTCAAAAATGATGAAAAACGGCGTGTTATAGTATGCCGTACGGTAGGGGCTATAGCCCATGTTTAAAAATGATGAAAAACGAGGTTTAAATTTTTTTCAAAATTTCAAAAAAACGATGGGCTATAACCCATGTTTTTTGAAATTTTGAAAAAAAATTAAATCCTCAAAAATGATGAAAAACGGCGTCCTATAGTATGCCGTACGGTATGGGCTATAGCCCATGGTCGAAAATGATGAAAAACGAGGTTTAATTTTTTTTCAAAATTTCAAAAAAACGATGGGCTATAACCCATGTTTTTGGAAATTTTGAATTTTTTTCAAATCCTCAAAAATGATGAAAAACGGCGTGTTATAGTATGCCGTACGGTAGGGGCTATAGCCCATGTTTAAAAATGATGAAAAACGAGGTTTAAATTTTTTTCAAAATTTAAAAAAAACGATGGGCTATAACCCATGTTTTTCTAAAATGTCATTTTTTTTAAATCCTCAAAAATGATGAAAAACGGCGTGTTATAGTATGCCGTACGGTAGGGGCTATAGCCCATGTTTAAAAATGATGAAAAACGAGGTTTAATTTTTTTTCAAAATTTCAAAAAAACGATGGGCTATAACCCATGTTTTTTTTTTTTTTTCATTTTTTTCAAAACCTCAAAAATGATGAAAAACGGCGTGCTATAATATGCTGTACGCTATGGGCTATAGCCCATGTTCAAAAATGATGAAAAACGAGGTTTAAAAAAATTTCAAAATTTCAAAAAAACGATGGGCTATAACCCATGTTTTTTGAAATTTTGAAATTTTTTAAAATCCTCAAAAATGATGAAAAACGGCGTGTTATAGTATGCCGTACGGTAGGGGCTATAGCCCATGTTTAAAAATGATGAAAAACGAGGTTTAAAAAAAATTAAAAATTTCAAAAAAACGATGGGCTATAACCCATGTTTTTTTTAATTTTGAATGTTTTTCACATCCTCAAAAATGATGAAAAACGGCGTGTTATAGTATGCCGTACGGTAGGGGCTATAGCCCATGTTTAAAAATGATGAAAAACGAGGTTTAATTTTTTTTTTAATAAAAAAAAAACGATGGGCTATAACCCATGTTTTTTGAAACTTTGAATTTTTTTAAAATCCTCAAAAATGATGAAAAACGGCGTGTTATAGTATGCCGTACGGTAGGGGCTATAGCCCATGTTTAAAAATGATGAAAAACGAGGTTTAAAAAAAATTAAAATTTTCAAAAAAACGATGGGTAATAACCCATGTTTTTTTTATTTATTTCTTTTTTCAAATCCTCAAAAATGATGAAAAACGGCGTGTTATAGTATGCCGTACGGTAGGGGCTATAGCCCATGTTTAAAAATGATGAAAAACGAGGTTAATTTTTTTTTCAAAATTTCAAAAAAACGATGGGCTATAACCCATGTTTTTTTTAATTTTGAATTTTTTTCACATCCTCAAAAATGATGAAAAACGGCGTGTTATAGTATGCCGTACGGTAGGGGCTATAGCCCATGTTTAAAAATGATGAAAAACGAGGTTTAATTTTTTTTTTAATTTAAAAAAAACGATGGGCTATAACCCATGTTTTTTGAAACTTTGAATTTTTTTCACATCCTCAAAAATGATGAAAAACGGCGTGTTATAGTATGCCGTACGGTAGGGGCTATAGCCCATGTTTAAAAATGATGAAAAACGAGGTTTAATTTTTTTTTTAATAAAAAAAAAACGATGGGCTATAACCCATGTTTTTTGAAATTTTGAATTTTTTTAAAATCCTCAAAAATGATGAAAAACGGCGTGTTATAGTATGCCGTACGGTAGGGGCTATAGCCCATGTTTAAAAATGATGAAAAACGAGGTTTAAAAAAAATTAAAAATTTCAAAAAAACGATGGGCTATAACCCATGTTTTTTTTAATTTTGAATTTTTTTCACATCCTCAAAAATGATGAAAAACGGCGTGTTATAGTATGCCGTACGGTAGGGGCTATAGCCCATGTTTAAAAATGATGAAAAACGAGGTTTAATTTTTTTTTTAATAAAAAAAAAACGATGGGCTATAACCCATGTTTTTTGAAACTTTGAATTTTTTTAAAATCCTCAAAAATGATGAAAAACGGCGTGTTATAGTATGCCGTACGGTAGGGGCTATAGCCCATGTTTAAAAATGATGAAAAACGAGGTTTAAAAAAAATTAAAATTTTCAAAAAAACGATGGGCTATAACCCATGTTTTTTTTATTTATTTCTTTTTTCAAATCCTCAAAAATGATGAAAAACGGCGTGTTATAGTATGCCGTACGGTAGGGGCTATAGCCCATGTTTAAAAATGATGAAAAACGAGGTTAATTTTTTTTTCAAAATTTCAAAAAAACGATGGGCTATAACCCATGTTTTTTTTAATTTTGAATTTTTTTCACATCCTCAAAAATGATGAAAAACGGCGTGTTATAGTATGCCGTACGGTAGGGGCTATAGCCCATGTTTAAAAATGATGAAAAACGAGGTTTAATTTTTTTTTTAATTTAAAAAAAACGATGGGCTATAACCCATGTTTTTTGAAACTTTGAATTTTTTTAAAATCCTCAAAAATGATGAAAAACGGCGTGTTATAGTATGCCGTACGGTAGGGGCTATAGCCCATGTTTAAAAATGATGAAAAACGAGGTTTAAAAAAAATTAAAAATTTCAAAAAAACGATGGGCTATAACCCATGTTTTTTTTATTTTTATTTTTTTTCAAATCCTCAAAAATGATGAAAAACGGCGTGTTATAGTATGCCGTACGGTAGGGGCTATAGCCCATGTTTAAAAATGATGAAAAACGAGGTTTAAAAAAAATTCAAAATTTCAAAAAAACGATGGGCTATAACCCATGTTTTTTTAAATTTTGAATTTTTTTCACATCCTCAAAAATGATGAAAAACGGCGTGTTATAGTATGCCGTACGGTAGGGGCTATAGCCCATGTTTAAAAATGATGAAAAACGAGGTTTAATTTTTTTTCAAAATTTCAAAAAAACGATGGGCTATAACCCATGTTTTTTTAAATTTTGAATTTTTTTCACATCCTCAAAAATGATGAAAAACGGCGTGTTATAGTATGCCGTACGGTAGGGGCTATAGCCCATGTTTAAAAATGATGAAAAACGAGGTTTAATTTTTTTTCAAAATTTCAAAAAAACGATGGGCTATAACCCATGTTTTTTTTTTTTTTTCATTTTTTTCAAAACCTCAAAAATGATGAAAAACGGCGTGCTATAATATGCTGTACGCTATGGGCTATAGCCCATGTTCAAAAATGATGAAAAACGAGGTTTAAAAAAATTTCAAAATTTCAAAAAAACGATGGGCTATAACCCATGTTTTTTGAAATTTTGAATTTTTTTCAAATCCTCAAAAATGATGAAAAACGGCGTGTTATAGTATGCCGTACGGTAGGGGCTATAGCCCATGTTTAAAAATGATGAAAAACGAGGTTTAAAAAAAATTCAAAATTTCAAAAAAAACGATGGGCTATAACCCATGTTTTTTTTAATTTTGAATTTTTTTCACATCCTCAAAAATGATGAAAAACGGCGTGTTATAGTATGCCGTACGGTAGGGGCTATAGCCCATGTTTAAAAATGATGAAAAACGAGGTTTAATTTTTTTTTTAATTAAAAAAAAACGATGGGCTATAACCCATGTTTTTTGAAATTTTGAAATTTTTTAAAATCCTCAAAAATGATGAAAAACGGCGTGTTATAGTATGCCGTACGGTAGGGGCTATAGCCCATGTTTAAAAATGATGAAAAACGAGGTTTAAAAAAAATTAAAAATTTCAAAAAAACGATGGGCTATAACCCATGTTTTTTTTAATTTTGAATTTTTTTCACATCCTCAAAAATGATGAAAAACGGCGTGTTATAGTATGCCGTACGGTAGGGGCTATAGCCCATGTTTAAAAATGATGAAAAACGAGGTTTAATTTTTTTTTTAATTAAAAAAAAACGATGGGCTATAACCCATGTTTTTTGAAACTTTGAATTTTTTTAAAATCCTCAAAAATGATGAAAAACGGCGTGTTATAGTATGCCGTACGGTAGGGGCTATAGCCCATGTTTAAAAATGATGAAAAACGAGGTTTAAAAAAAATTAAAATTTTCAAAAAAACGATGGGCTATAACCCATGTTTTTTTTATTTATTTCTTTTTTCAAATCCTCAAAAATGATGAAAAACGGCGTGTTATAGTATGCCGTACGGTAGGGGCTATAGCCCATGTTTAAAAATGATGAAAAACGAGGTTAATTTTTTTTTCAAAATTTCAAAAAAACGATGGGCTATAACCCATGTTTTTTGAAACTTTGAATTTTTTTAAAATCCTCAAAAATGATGAAAAACGGCGTGTTATAGTATGCCGTACGGTAGGGGCTATAGCCCATGTTTAAAAATGATGAAAAACGAGGTTTAAAAAAAATTAAAATTTTCAAAAAAACGATGGGCTATAACCCATGTTTTTTTTATTTATTTCTTTTTTCAAATCCTCAAAAATGATGAAAAACGGCGTGTTATAGTATGCCGTACGGTAGGGGCTATAGCCCATGTTTAAAAATGATGAAAAACGAGGTTAATTTTTTTTTCAAAATTTCAAAAAAACGATGGGCTATAACCCATGTTTTTTTTAATTTTGAATTTTTTTCACATCCTCAAAAATGATGAAAAACGGCGTGTTATAGTATGCCGTACGGTAGGGGCTATAGCCCATGTTTAAAAATGATGAAAAACGAGGTTTAATTTTTTTTTTAATTTAAAAAAAACGATGGGCTATAACCCATGTTTTTTGAAACTTTGAATTTTTTTAAAATCCTCAAAAATGATGAAAAACGGCGTGTTATAGTATGCCGTACGGTAGGGGCTATAGCCCATGTTTAAAAATGATGAAAAACGAGGTTTAAAAAAAATTAAAAATTTCAAAAAAACGATGGGCTATAACCCATGTTTTTTTTAATTTTGAATTTTTTTCACATCCTCAAAAATGATGAAAAACGGCGTGTTATAGTATGCCGTACGTTAGGGGCTATAGCCCATGTTTAAAAATGATGAAAAACGAGGTTATTTTTTTTTTTAAATTTCAAAAAAACGATGGGCTATAACCCATGTTTTTTGAAATTTTGATTTTTTTTCAAATCCTCAAAAATGATGAAAAACGGCGTGTTATAGTATGCCGTACGGTAGGGGCTATAGCCCATGTTTAAAAATGATGAAAAACGAGGTTTAAAAAAAAAATCAAAATTTCAAAAAAACGATGGGCTATAACCCATGTTTTTGAAATTTTGATTTTTTTTTAAATCCTAAAAAATGATGAAAAACGGCGTGTTATAGTATACCGTACGGTAGGGGCTATAGCCCATGTTTAAAAATGATGAAAAACGAGGTTTAAATTTTTTTCAAAATTTCAAAAAAACGATGGGCTATAACCCATGTTTTTTGAAAATGTCATTTTTTTCAAATCCTCAAAAATGATGAAAAACGGCGTGTTATAGTATGCCGTACGGTAGGGGCTATAGCCCATGTTTAAAAATGATGAAAAACGAGGTTTAAATTTTTTTCAAAATTAAAAAAAAACGATGGGCTATAACCCATGTTTTTTGAAATTTTGATTTTTTTTCAAATCCTCAAAAATGATGAAAAACGGCGTGTTATAGTATGCCGTACGGTAGGGGCTATAGCCCATGTTTAAAAATGATGAAAAACGAGGTTTAAATTTTTTTCAAAATTTAAAAAAAAACGATGGGCTATAACCCATGTTTTTTGAAATTTTGATTTTTTTTCAAAACCTCAAAAATGATGAAAAACGGCGTGCTATAATATGCTGTACGGTATGGGCTATAGCCCATGGTCAAAAATGATGAAAAACGAGGTTTAAAAAAAAATCTAAATTTCAAAAAAACGATGGGCTATAACCCATGTTTTTTGAAATTTTGAAAAAAATTTAAATCCTCAAAAATGATGAAAAACGGCGTCCTATAGTATGCCGTACGGTATGGGCTATAGCCCATGGTCGAAAATGATGAAAAACGAGGTTTAATTTTTTTTCAAAATTTCAAAAAAACGATGGGCTATAACCCATGTTTTTGGAAATTTTGAATTTTTTTCAAATCCTCAAAAATGATGAAAAACGGCGTGTTATAGTATGCCGTACGGTAGGGGCTATAGCCCATGTTTAAAAATGATAAAAAACGAGGTTTAAAAAAATTTCAAAATTTCAAAAAAACGATGGGCTATAACCCATGTTTTTTTTAATTTTGAATTTTTTTCACATCCTCAAAAATGATGAAAAACGGCGTGTTATAGTATGCCGTACGGTAGGGGCTATAGCCCATGTTTAAAAAAGATGAAAAACGAGGTTTAATTTTTTTTTTAATTAAAAAAAAACGATGGGCTATAACCCATGTTTTTTGAAATTTTGAATTTTTTTAAAATCCTCAAAAATGATGAAAAACGGCGTGTTATAGTATGCCGTACGGTAGGGGCTATAGCCCATGTTTAAAAATGATGAAAAACGAGGTTTAAAAAAATTTCAAAATTTCAAAAAAACGATGGGCTATAACCCATGTTTTTTTTTTTTTTTTTTTTTTCAAATCCTCAAAAATGATGAAAAACGGCGTGTTATAGTATGCCGTACGGTAGGGGCTATAGCCCATGTTTAAAAATGATGAAAAACGAGGTTAAAAAAAAATTCAAAATTTAACAAAAACGATGGGCTATAACCCATGTTTTTTGAAATTTTGAATTTTTTTCAAATCCTCAAAAATGATGAAAGACGGCGTGTTATAGTATGCCGTACGGTAGGGGCTATAGCCCATGTTTAAAAATGATGAAAAACGAGGTTTAAAAAAAATTCAAAATTTCAAAAAAACGATGGGCTATAACCCATGTTTTTTTTAATTTTGAATTTTTTTCACATCCTCAAAAATGATGAAAAACGGCGTGTTATAGTATGCCGTACGGTAGGGGCTATAGCCCATGTTTAAAAATGATGAAAAACGAGGTTTAATTTTTTTTTTAATTTAAAAAAAACGATGGGCTATAACCCATGTTTTTTGAAACTTTGAAATTTTTTAAAATCCTCAAAAATGATGAAAAACGGCGTGTTATAGTATGCCGTACGGTAGGGGCTATAGCCCATGTTTAAAAATGATGAAAAACGAGGTTTAAAAAAAAATAAAAATTTCAAAAAAACGATGGGCTATAACCCATGTTTTTTTTATTTTATTTTTTTTTCAAATCCTCAAAAATGATGAAAAACGGCGTGTTATAGTATGCCGTACGGTAGGGGCTATAGCCCATGTTTAAAAATGATGAAAAACGAGGTTAAAAAAAAATTCAAAATTTCAAAAAAACGATGGGCTATAACCCATGTTTTTTGAAATGTTGAAATTTTTTCAAATCCTCAAAAATGATGAAAAACGGCGTGTTATAGTATGCCGTACGGTAGGGGCTATAGCCCATGTTTAAAAATGATGAAAAACGAGGTTTAAAAAAAATTCAAAATTTCAAAAAAACGATGGGCTATAACCCATGTTTTTTTAAATTTTGAATTTTTTTCACATCCTCAAAAATGATGAAAAACGGCGTGTTATAGTATGCCGTACGGTAGGGGCTATAGCCCATGTTTAAAAATGATGAAAAACGAGGTTTAAAAAAAAAAAAAAAATTCAAAAAAACGATGGGCTATAACCCATGTTTTTGAAATTTTGATTTTTTTTTAAATCCTAAAAAATGATGAAAAACGGCGTGTTATAGTATGCCGTACGGTAGGGGCTATAGCCCATGTTTAAAAATGATGAAAAACGAGGTTTAAATTTTTTTCAAAATTTCAAAAAAACGATGGGCTATAACCCATGTTTTTGAAATTTTGATTTTTTTTTAAATCCTAAAAAATGATGAAAAACGGCGTGTTATAGTATGCCGTACGGTAGGGGCTATAGCCCATGTTTAAAAATGATGAAAAACGAGGTTTAAATTTTTTTCAAAATTTCAAAAAAACGATGGGCTATAACCCATGTTTTTTGAAATTTTGATTTTTTTTCAAATCCTCAAAAATGATGAAAAACGGCGTGTTATAGTATGCCGTACGGTAGGGGCTATAGCCCATGTTTAAAAATGATGAAAAACGAGGTTTAAATTTTTTTCAAATTTTCAAAAAAAACGATGGGCTATAACCCATGTTTTTTGAAATTTTGATTTTTTTTCAAAACCTCAAAAATGATGAAAAACGGCGTGCTATAATATGCTGTACGGTATGGGCTATAGCCCATGGTCAAAAATGATGAAAAACGAGGTTAAAAAAGAAATCTAAATTTCAAAAAAACGATGGGCTATAACCCATGTTTTTTGAAATTTTGAAAAAAAATTAAATCCTCAAAAATGATGAAAAACGGCGTCCTATAGTATGCCGTACGGTATGGGCTATAGCCCATGGTCGAAAATGATGAAAAACGAGGTTTAATTTTTTTTCAAAATTTCAAAAAAACGATGGGCTATAACCCATGTTTTTGGAAATTTTGAATTTTTTTCAAATCCTCAAAAATGATGAAAAACGGCGTGTTATAGTATGCCGTACGGTAGGGGCTATAGCCCATGTTTAAAAATGATGAAAAACGAGGTTTAAATTTTTTTCAAAATTTAAAAAAAACGATGGGCTATAACCCATGTTTTTCTAAAATGTCATTTTTTTTAAATCCTCAAAAATGATGAAAAACGGCGTGTTATAGTATGCCGTACGGTAGGGGCTATAGAAAACGAGGTTTAATTTTTTTTCAAAATTTCAAAAAAACGATGGGCTATAACCCATGTTTTTTTTTTTTTTTCATTTTTTTCAAAACCTCAAAAATGATGAAAAACGGCGTGCTATAATATGCTGTACGCTATGGGCTATAGCCCATGTTCAAAAATGATGAAAAACGAGGTTTAAAAAAATTTCAAAATTTCAAAAAAACGATGGGCTATAACCCATGTTTTTTGAAATTTTGAATTTTTTTCAAATCCTCAAAAATGATGAAAAACGGCGTGTTATAGTATGCCGTACGGTAGGGGCTATAGCCCATGTTTAAAAATGATGAAAAACGAGGTTTAAAAAAATTCAAAATTTCAAAAAAAACGATGGGCTATAACCCATGTTTTTTTTTATTTTGAATTTTTTTCACATCCTCAAAAATGATGAAAAACGGCGTGTTATAGTATGCCGTACGGTAGGGGCTATAGCCCATGTTTAAAAATGATGAAAAACGAGGTTTAATTTTTTTTTTAATTAAAAAAAAACGATGGGCTATAACCCATGTTTTTTGAAATTTTGAAATTTTTTAAAATCCTCAAAAATGATGAAAAACGGCGTGTTATAGTATGCCGTACGGTAGGGGCTATAGCCCATGTTTAAAAATGATGAAAAACGAGGTTTAAAAAAAATTAAAAATTTCAAAAAAACGATGGGCTATAACCCATGTTTTTATTTTTTTTTTAATTTTTCAAATCCTCAAAAATGATGAAAAACGGCGTGTTATAGTATGCCGTACGGTAGGGGCTATAGCCCATGTTTAAAAATGATGAAAAACGAGGTTAAAAAAAAAATCAAAATAAAAAAAAAACGATGGGCTATAACCCATGTTTTTTGAAATTTTGAATTTTTTTCAAATCCTCAAAAATGATGAAAAACGGCGTGTTATAGTATGCCGTACGGTAGGGGCTATAGCCCATGTTTAAAAATGATGAAAAACGAGGTTTAAAAAAAATTCAAAATTTCAAAAAAACGATGGGCTATAACCCATGTTTTTTTTAATTTTGAATTTTTTTCACATCCTCAAAAATGATGAAAAACGGCGTGTTATAGTATGCCGTACGGTAGGGGCTATAGCCCATGTTTAAAAATGATGAAAAACGAGGTTTAAAAAAAAAATCAAAATTTCAAAAAAACGATGGGCTATAACCCATGTTTTTGAAATTTTGATTTTTTTTTAAATCCTAAAAAATGATGAAAAACGGCGTGTTATAGTATGCCGTACGGTAGGGGCTATAGCCCATGTTTAAAAATGATGAAAAACGAGGTTTAAATTTTTTTCAAAATTTCAAAAAAACGATGGGCTATAACCCATGTTTTTTGAAATTTTGATTTTTTTTCAAATCCTCAAAAATGATGAAAAACGGCGTGTTATAGTATGCCGTACGGTAGGGGCTATAGCCCATGTTTAAAAATGATGAAAAACGAGGTTTAAATTTTTTTCAAATTTTCAAAAAAAACGATGGGCTATAACCCATGTTTTTTGAAATTTTGATTTTTTTTCAAAACCTCAAAAATGATGAAAAACGGCGTGCTATAATATGCTGTACGGTATGGGCTATAGCCCATGGTCAAAAATGATGAAAAACGAGGTTAAAAAAAAAATCTAAATTTCAAAAAAACGATGGGCTATAACCCATGTTTTTTGAAATTTTGATTTTTTTTCAAATCCTCAAAAATGATGAAAAACGGTGTGTTATAGTATGCCGTACGGTAGGGGCTATAGCCCATGTTTAAAAATGATGAAAAACGAGGTTTAATTTTTTTTCAAAATTTCAAAAAAACGATGGGCTATAACCCATGTTTTTTTAAAATGTCATTTTTTTCAAATCCTCAAAAATGATGAAAAACGGCGTGTTATAGTATGCCGTACGGTAGGGGCTATAGCCCATGTTTAAAAATGATGAAAAACGAGGTTTAAATTTTTTTCAAAATTTCAAAAAAACGATGGGCTATAACCCATGTTTTTTGAAATTTTGAAAAAAAATTAAATCCTCAAAAATGATGAAAAACGGCGTCCTATAGTATGCCGTACGGTATGGGCTATAGCCCATGGTCGAAAATGATGAAAAACGAGGTTTAATTTTTTTTCAAAATTTCAAAAAAACGATGGGCTATAACCCATGTTTTTGGAAATTTTGAATTTTTTTCAAATCCTCAAAAATGATGAAAAACGGCGTGTTATAGTATGCCGTACGGTAGGGGCTATAGCCCATGTTTAAAAATGATGAAAAACGAGGTTTAATTTTTTTTCAAAATTTAAAAAAAACGATGGGCTATAACCCATGTTTTTCTAAAATGTCATTTTTTTTAAATCCTCAAAAATGATGAAAAACGGCGTGTTATAGTATGCCGTACGGTAGGGGCTATAGCCCATGTTTAAAAATGATGAAAAACGAGGTTTAATTTTTTTTCAAAATTTCAAAAAAACGATGGGCTATAACCCATGTTTTTTTTTTTTTTTCATTTTTTTCAAAACCTCAAAAATGATGAAAAACGGCGTGCTATAATATGCTGTACGCTATGGGCTATAGCCCATGTTCAAAAATGATGAAAAACGAGGTTTAAAAAAATTTCAAAATTTCAAAAAAACGATGGGCTATAACCCATGTTTTTTGAAATTTTGAATTTTTTTCAAATCCTCAAAAATGATGAAAAACGGCGTGTTATAGTATGCCGTACGGTAGGGGCTATAGCCCATGTTTAAAAATGATGAAAAACGAGGTTTAAAAAAAATTCAAAATTTCAAAAAAAACGATGGGCTATAACCCATGTTTTTTTTAATTTTGAATTTTTTTCACATCCTCAAAAATGATGAAAAACGGCGTGTTATAGTATGCCGTACGGTAGGGGCTATAGCCCATGTTTAAAAATGATGAAAAACGAGGTTTAATTTTTTTTTTAATTAAAAAAAAACGATGGGCTATAACCCATGTTTTTTGAAATTTTGAAATTTTTTAAAATCCTCAAAAATGATGAAAAACGGCGTGTTATAGTATGCCGTACGGTAGGGGCTATAGCCCATGTTTAAAAATGATGAAAAACGAGGTTTAAAAAAAATTAAAAATTTCAAAAAAACGATGGGCTATAACCCATGTTTTTTTTAATTTAGAATTTTTTTCACATCCTCAAAAATGATGAAAAACGGCGTGTTATAGTATGCCGTACGGTAGGGGCTATAGCCCATGTTTAAAAATGATGAAAAACGAGGTTTAATTTTTTTTTTAATTAAAAAAAAACGATGGGCTATAACCCATGTTTTTTGAAACTTTGAATTTTTTTAAAATCCTCAAAAATGATGAAAAACGGCGTGTTATAGTATGCCGTACGGTAGGGGCTATAGCCCATGTTTAAAAATGATGAAAAACGAGGTTTAAAAAAAATTAAAATTTTCAAAAACACGATGGGCTATAACCCATGTTTTTTTTATTTATTTCTTTTTTCAAATCCTCAAAAATGATGAAAAACGGCGTGTTATAGTATGCCGTACGGTAGGGGCTATAGCCCATGTTTAAAAATGATGAAAAACGAGGTTAATTTTTTTTTCAAAATTTCAAAAAAACGATGGGCTATAACCCATGTTTTTTTTAATTTTGAATTTTTTTCACATCCTCAAAAATGATGAAAAACGGCGTGTTATAGTATGCCGTACGGTAGGGGCTATAGCCCATGTTTAAAAATGATGAAAAACGAGGTTTAATTTTTTTTTTAATTTAAAAAAAACGATGGGCTATAACCCATGTTTTTTGAAACTTTGAATTTTTTTAAAATCCTCAAAAATGATGAAAAACGGCGTGTTATAGTATGCCGTACGGTAGGGGCTATAGCCCATGTTTAAAAATGATGAAAAACGAGGTTTAAAAAAAATTAAAAATTTCAAAAAAACGATGGGCTATAACCCATGTTTTTTTTATTTTTATTTTTTTTCAAATCCTCAAAAATGATGAAAAACGGCGTGTTATAGTATGCCGTACGGTAGGGGCTATAGCCCATGTTTAAAAATGATGAAAAACGAGGTTTAAAAAAAATTCAAAATTTCAAAAAAACGATGGGCTATAACCCATGTTTTTTTTAATTTTGAATTTTTTTCACATCCTCAAAAATGATGAAAAACGGCGTGTTATAGTATGCCGTACGGTAGGGGCTATAGCCCATGTTTAAAAATGATGAAAAACGAGGTTTAATTTTTTTTCAAAATTTCAAAAAAACGATGGGCTATAACCCATGTTTTTTTTTTTTTTTCATTTTTTTCAAAACCTCAAAAATGATGAAAAACGGCGTGCTATAATATGCTGTACGCTATGGGCTATAGCCCATGTTCAAAAATGATGAAAAACGAGGTTTAAAAAATTTTCAAAATTTCAAAAAAACGATGGGCTATAACCCATGTTTTTTGAAACTTAGAATTTTTTTCAAATCCTCAAAAATGATGAAAAACGGCGTGTTATAGTATGCCGTACGGTAGGGGCTATAGCCCATGTTTAAAAATGATGAAAAACGAGGTTTAAAAAAAATTAAAATTTTCAAAAAAACGATGGGCTATAACCCATGTTTTTTTTATTTATTTCTTTTTTCAAATCCTCAAAAATGATGAAAAACGGCGTGTTATAGTATGCCGTACGGTAGGGGCTATAGCCCATGTTTAAAAATGATGAAAAACGAGGTTAATTTTTTTTTCAAAATTTCAAAAAAACGATGGGCTATAACCCATGTTTTTTTTAATTTTGAATTTTTTTCACATCCTCAAAAATGATGAAAAACGGCGTGTTATAGTATGCCGTACGGTAGGGGCTATAGCCCATGTTTAAAAATGATGAAAAACGAGGTTTAATTTTTTTTTTAATTTAAAAAAAACGATGGGCTATAACCCATGTTTTTTGAAACTTTGAATTTTTTTAAAATCCTCAAAAATGATGAAAAACGGCGTGTTATAGTATGCCGTACGGTAGGGGCTATAGCCCATGTTTAAAAATGATGAAAAACGAGGTTTAAAAAAAATTAAAAATTTCAAAAAAACGATGGGCTATAACCCATGTTTTTTTTATTTTTATTTTTTTTCAAATCCTCAAAAATGATGAAAAACGGCGTGTTATAGTATGCCGTACGGTAGGGGCTATAGCCCATGTTTAAAAATGATGAAAAACGAGGTTTAAAAAAAATTCAAAATTTCAAAAAAACGATGGGCTATAACCCATGTTTTTTTAAATTTTGAATTTTTTTCACATCCTCAAAAATGATGAAAAACGGCGTGTTATAGTATGCCGTACGGTAGGGGCTATAGCCCATGTTTAAAAATGATGAAAAACGAGGTTTAATTTTTTTTTTAATTTAAAAAAAACGATGGGCTATAACCCATGTTTTTTGAAATTTTGAAATTTTTTAAAATCCTCAAAAATGATGAAAAACGGCGTGTTATAGTATGCCGTACGGTAGGGGCTATAGCCCATGTTTAAAAATGATGAAAAACGAGGTTTAAAAAAAATTAAAAATTTCAAAAAAACGATGGGCTATAACCCATGTTTTTTTTAATTTTGAATTTTTTTCACATCCTCAAAAATGATGAAAAACGGCGTGTTATAGTATGCCGTACGTTAGGGGCTATAGCCCATGTTTAAAAATGATGAAAAACGAGGTTATTTTTTTTTTTTAATTTCAAAAAAACGATGGGCTATAACCCATGTTTTTTGAAATTTTGATTTTTTTTCAAATCCTCAAAAATGATGAAAAACGGCGTGTTATAGTATGCCGTACGGTAGGGGCTATAGCCCATGTTTAAAAATGATGAAAAACGAGGTTTAAAAAAAAAATCAAAATTTCAAAAAAACGATGGGCTATAACCCATGTTTTTGAAATTTTGATTTTTTTTTAAATCCTAAAAAATGATGAAAAACGGCGTGTTATAGTATACCGTACGGTAGGGGCTATAGCCCATGTTTAAAAATGATGAAAAACGAGGTTTAAATTTTTTTCAAAATTTCAAAAAAACGATGGGCTATAACCCATGTTTTTTGAAAATGTCATTTTTTTCAAATCCTCAAAAATGATGAAAAACGGCGTGTTATAGTATGCCGTACGGTAGGGGCTATAGCCCATGTTTAAAAATGATGAAAAACGAGGTTTAAATTTTTTTCAAAATTTAAAAAAAACGATGGGCTATAACCCATGTTTTTTGAAATTTTGATTTTTTTTCAAATCCTCAAAAATGATGAAAAACGGCGTGTTATAGTATGCCGTACGGTAGGGGCTATAGCCCATGTTTAAAAATGATGAAAAACGAGGTTTAAATTTTTTTCAAAATTTAAAAAAAAACGATGGGCTATAACCCATGTTTTTTGAAATTTTGATTTTTTTTCAAAACCTCAAAAATGATGAAAAACGGCGTGCTATAATATGCTGTACGGTATGGGCTATAGCCCATGGTCAAAAATGATGAAAAACGAGGTTTAAAAAAAAATCTAAATTTCAAAAAAACGATGGGCTATAACCCATGTTTTTTGAAATTTTGAAAAAAATTTAAATCCTCAAAAATGATGAAAAACGGCGTCCTATAGTATGCCGTACGGTATGGGCTATAGCCCATGGTCGAAAATGATGAAAAACGAGGTTTAATTTTTTTTCAAAATTTCAAAAAAACGATGGGCTATAACCCATGTTTTTTGAAATTTTGATTTTTTTTCAAATCCTCAAAAATGATGAAAAACGGCGTGTTATAGTATGCCGTACGGTAGGGGCTATAGCCCATGTTTAAAAATGATGAAAAACGAGGTTTAAAAAAAAAATCAAAATTTCAAAAAAACGATGGGCTATAACCCATGTTTTTGAAATTTTGATTTTTTTTTAAATCCTAAAAAATGATGAAAAACGGCGTGTTATAGTATACCGTACGGTAGGGGCTATAGCCCATGTTTAAAAATGATGAAAAACGAGGTTTAAATTTTTTTCAAAATTTCAAAAAAACGATGGGCTATAACCCATGTTTTTTGAAAATGTCATTTTTTTCAAATCCTCAAAAATGATGAAAAACGGCGTGTTATAGTATGCCGTACGGTAGGGGCTATAGCCCATGTTTAAAAATGATGAAAAACGAGGTTTAAATTTTTTTCAAAATTTAAAAAAAACGATGGGCTATAACCCATGTTTTTTGAAATTTTGATTTTTTTTCAAATCCTCAAAAATGATGAAAAACGGCGTGTTATAGTATGCCGTACGGTAGGGGCTATAGCCCATGTTTAAAAATGATGAAAAACGAGGTTTAAATTTTTTTCAAAATTTAAAAAAAAACGATGGGCTATAACCCATGTTTTTTGAAATTTTGATTTTTTTTCAAAACCTCAAAAATGATGAAAAACGGCGTGCTATAATATGCTGTACGGTATGGGCTATAGCCCATGGTCAAAAATGATGAAAAACGAGGTTTAAAAAAAAATCTAAATTTCAAAAAAACGATGGGCTATAACCCATGTTTTTTGAAATTTTGAAAAAAATTTAAATCCTCAAAAATGATGAAAAACGGCGTCCTATAGTATGCCGTACGGTATGGGCTATAGCCCATGGTCGAAAATGATGAAAAACGAGGTTTAATTTTTTTTCAAAATTTCAAAAAAACGATGGGCTATAACCCATGTTTTTGGAAATTTTGAATTTTTTTCAAATCCTCAAAAATGATGAAAAACGGCGTGTTATAGTATGCCGTACGGTAGGGGCTATAGCCCATGTTTAAAAATGATAAAAAACGAGGTTTAAAAAAAATTCAAAATTTCAAAAAAACGATGGGCTATAACCCATGTTTTTTTTAATTTTGAATTTTTTTCACATCCTCAAAAATGATGAAAAACGGCGTGTTATAGTATGCCGTACGGTAGGGGCTATAGCCCATGTTTAAAAAAGATGAAAAACGAGGTTTAATTTTTTTTTAATTAAAAAAAAACGATGGGCTATAACCCATGTTTTTTGAAATTTTGAATTTTTTAAAATCCTCAAAAATGATGAAAAACGGCGTGTTATAGTATGCCGTACGGTAGGGGCTATAGCCCATGTTTAAAAATGATGAAAAACGAGGTTTAAAAAAAATTAAAAATTTCAAAAAAACGATGGGCTATAACCCATGTTTTTTTTTTTTTTTTTTTTTTTAAATCCTCAAAAATGATGAAAAACGGCGTGTTATAGTATGCCGTACGGTAGGGGCTATAGCCCATGTTTAAAAATGATGAAAAACGAGGTTAAAAAAAAATTCAAAATTTAACAAAAACGATGGGCTATAACCCATGTTTTTTGAAATTTTGAATTTTTTTCAAATCCTCAAAAATGATGAAAGACGGCGTGTTATAGTATGCCGTACGGTAGGGGCTATAGCCCATGTTTAAAAATGATGAAAAACGAGGTTTAAAAAAAATTCAAAATTTCAAAAAAACGATGGGCTATAACCCATGTTTTTTTTAATTTTGAATTTTTTTCACATCCTCAAAAATGATGAAAAACGGCGTGTTATAGTATGCCGTACGGTAGGGGCTATAGCCCATGTTTAAAAATGATGAAAAACGAGGTTTAATTTTTTTTTTTAATTAAAAAAAAACGATGGGCTATAACCCATGTTTTTTTTATTTTATTTTTTTTTCAAATCCTCAAAAATGATGAAAAACGGCGTGTTATAGTATGCCGTACGGTAGGGGCTATAGCCCATGTTTAAAAATGATGAAAAACGAGGTTAAAAAAAAATTCAAAATTTCAAAAAAACGATGGGCTATAACCCATGTTTTTTGAAATGTTGAAATTTTTTCAAATCCTCAAAAATGATGAAAAACGGCGTGTTATAGTATGCCGTACGGTAGGGGCTATAGCCCATGTTTAAAAATGATGAAAAACGAGGTTTAAAAAAAATTCAAAATTTCAAAAAAACGATGGGCTATAACCCATGTTTTTTTAAATTTTGAATTTTTTTCACATCCTCAAAAATGATGAAAAACGGCGTGTTATAGTATGCCGTACGGTAGGGGCTATAGCCCATGTTTAAAAATGATGAAAAACGAGGTTTAAAAAAAAAATCAAAATTTCAAAAAAACGATGGGCTATAACCCATGTTTTTGAAATTTTGATTTTTTTTTAAATCCTAAAAAATGATGAAAAACGGCGTGTTATAGTATGCCGTACGGTAGGGGCTATAGCCCATGTTTAAAAATGATGAAAAACGAGGTTTAAATTTTTTTCAAAATTTCAAAAAAACGATGGGCTATAACCCATGTTTTTTGAAATTTTGATTTTTTTTCAAATCCTCAAAAATGATGAAAAACGGCGTGTTATAGTATGCCGTACGGTAGGGGCTATAGCCCATGTTTAAAAATGATGAAAAACGAGGTTTAAATTTTTTTCAAATTTTCAAAAAAAACGATGGGCTATAACCCATGTTTTTTGAAATTTTGATTTTTTTTCAAAACCTCAAAAATGATGAAAAACGGCGTGCTATAATATGCTGTACGGTATGGGCTATAGCCCATGGTCAAAAATGATGAAAAACTAGGTTAAAAAAAAAATCTAAATTTCAAAAAAACGATGGGCTATAACCCATGTTTTTTGAAATTTTGAAAAAAAATTAAATCCTCAAAAATGATGAAAAACGGCGTCCTATAGTATGCCGTACGGTATGGGCTATAGCCCATGGTCGAAAATGATGAAAAACGAGGTTTAATTTTTTTTCAAAATTTCAAAAAAACGATGGGCTATAACCCATGTTTTTGGAAATTTTGAATTTTTTTCAAATCCTCAAAAATGATGAAAAACGGCGTGTTATAGTATGCCGTACGGTAGGGGCTATAGCCCATGTTTAAAAATGATGAAAAACGAGGTTTAAATTTTTTTCAAAATTTAAAAAAAACGATGGGCTATAACCCATGTTTTTCTAAAATGTCATTTTTTTTAAATCCTCAAAAATGATGAAAAACGGCGTGTTATAGTATGCCGTACGGTAGGGGCTATAGCCCATGTTTAAAAATGATGAAAAACGAGGTTAAAAAAAAATTCAAAATTTCAAAAAAACGATGGGCTATAACCCATGTTTTTTGAAATGTTGAAATTTTTTCAAATCCTCAAAAATGATGAAAAACGGCGTGTTATAGTATGCCGTACGGTAGGGGCTATAGCCCATGTTTAAAAATGATGAAAAACGAGGTTTAAAAAAAATTCAAAATTTCAAAAAAACGATGGGCTATAACCCATGTTTTTTTAAATTTTGAATTTTTTTCACATCCTCAAAAATGATGAAAAACGGCGTGTTATAGTATGCCGTACGGTAGGGGCTATAGCCCATGTTTAAAAATGATGAAAAACGAGGTTTAAAAAAAAAATCAAAATTTCAAAAAAACGATGGGCTATAACCCATGTTTTTGAAATTTTGATTTTTTTTTAAATCCTAAAAAATGATGAAAAACGGCGTGTTATAGTATGCCGTACGGTAGGGGCTATAGCCCATGTTTAAAAATGATGAAAAACGAGGTTTAAATTTTTTTCAAAATTTCAAAAAAACGATGGGCTATAACCCATGTTTTTTGAAATTTTGATTTTTTTTCAAATCCTCAAAAATGATGAAAAACGGCGTGTTATAGTATGCCGTACGGTAGGGGCTATAGCCCATGTTTAAAAATGATGAAAAACGAGGTTTAAATTTTTTTCAAATTTTCAAAAAAAACGATGGGCTATAACCCATGTTTTTTGAAATTTTGATTTTTTTTCAAAACCTCAAAAATGATGAAAAACGGCGTGCTATAATATGCTGTACGGTATGGGCTATAGCCCATGGTCAAAAATGATGAAAAACGAGGTTAAAAAAAAAATCTAAATTTCAAAAAAACGATGGGCTATAACCCATGTTTTTTGAAATTTTGAAAAAAAATTAAATCCTCAAAAATGATGAAAAACGGCGTCCTATAGTATGCCGTACGGTATGGGCTATAGCCCATGGTCGAAAATGATGAAAAACGAGGTTTAATTTTTTTTCAAAATTTCAAAAAAACGATGGGCTATAACCCATGTTTTTGGAAATTTTGAATTTTTTTCAAATCCTCAAAAATGATGAAAAACGGCGTGTTATAGTATGCCGTACGGTAGGGGCTATAGCCCATGTTTAAAAATGATGAAAAACGAGGTTTAAATTTTTTTCAAAATAAAAAAAAAACGATGGGCTATAACCCATGTTTTTCTAAAATGTCATTTTTTTTAAATCCTCAAAAATGATGAAAAACGGCGTGTTATAGTATGCCGTACGGTAGGGGCTATAGCCCATGTTTAAAAATGATGAAAAACGAGGTTTAAAAAAAATTAAAAATTTCAAAAAAACGATGGGCTATAACCCATGTTTTTTTTTTTTTTTTAATTTTTCAAATCCTCAAAAATGATGAAAAACGGCGTGTTATAGTATGCCGTACGGTAGGGGCTATAGCCCATGTTTAAAAATGATGAAAAACGAGGTTTAAAAAAAAAAATCAAAATTTCAAAAAAACGATGGGCTATAACCCATGTTTTTGAAATTTTGATTTTTTTTTAAATCCTAAAATGATGAAAAACGAGGTTTAATTTTTTTTTTAATTTAAAAAAAACGATGGGCTATAACCCATGTTTTTTGAAATTTTGAAATTTTTTAAAATCCTCAAAAATGATGAAAAACGGCGTGTTATAGTATGCCGTACGGTAGGGGCTATAGCCCATGTTTAAAAATGATGAAAAACGAGGTTTAAAAAAAATTAAAAATTTCAAAAAAACGATGGGCTATAACCCATGTTTTTTTTAATTTTGAATTTTTTTCACATCCTCAAAAATGATGAAAAACGGCGTGTTATAGTATGCCGTACGTTAGGGGCTATAGCCCATGTTTAAAAATGATGAAAAACGAGGTTATTTTTTTTTTTTTAAATTTCAAAAAAACGATGGGCTATAACCCATGTTTTTTGAAATTTTGATTTTTTTTCAAATCCTCAAAAATGATGAAAAACGGCGTGTTATAGTATGCCGTACGGTAGGGGCTATAGCCCATGTTTAAAAATGATGAAAAACGAGGTTTAAAAAAAAAATCAAAATTTCAAAAAAACGATGGGCTATAACCCATGTTTTTGAAATTTAGATTTTTTTTTAAATCCTAAAAAATGATGAAAAACGGCGTGTTATAGTATACCGTACGGTAGGGGCTATAGCCCATGTTTAAAAATGATGAAAAACGAGGTTTAAATTTTTTTCAAAATTTCAAAAAAACGATGGGCTATAACCCATGTTTTTTGAAAATGTCATTTTTTTCAAATCCTCAAAAATGATGAAAAACGGCGTGTTATAGTATGCCGTACGGTAGGGGCTATAGCCCATGTTTAAAAATGATGAAAAACGAGGTTTAAATTTTTTTCAAAATTTAAAAAAAACGATGGGCTATAACCCATGTTTTTTGAAATTTTGATTTTTTTTCAAATCCTCAAAAATGATGAAAAACGGCGTGTTATAGTATGCCGTACGGTAGGGGCTATAGCCCATGTTTAAAAATGATGAAAAACGAGGTTTAAATTTTTTTCAAAATTTAAAAAAAAACGATGGGCTATAACCCATGTTTTTTGAAATTTTGATTTTTTTTCAAAACCTCAAAAATGATGAAAAACGGCGTGCTATAATATGCTGTACGGTATGGGCTATAGCCCATGGTCAAAAATGATGAAAAACGAGGTTTAAAAAAAAATCTAAATTTCAAAAAAACGATGGGCTATAACCCATGTTTTTTGAAATTTTGAAAAAAATTTAAATCCTCAAAAATGATGAAAAACGGCGTCCTATAGTATGCCGTACGGTATGGGCTATAGCCCATGGTCGAAAATGATGAAAAACGAGGTTTAATTTTTTTTCAAAATTTCAAAAAAACGATGGGCTATAACCCATGTTTTTGGAAATTTTGAATTTTTTTCAAATCCTCAAAAATGATGAAAAACGGCGTGTTATAGTATGCCGTACGGTAGGGGCTATAGCCCATGTTTAAAAATGATAAAAAACGAGGTTTAAAAAAAATTCAAAATTTCAAAAAAACGATGGGCTATAACCCATGTTTTTTTTTAATTTTGAATTTTTTTCACATCCTCAAAAATGATGAAAAACGGCGTGTTATAGTATGCCGTACGGTAGGGGCTATAGCCCATGTTTAAAAAAGATGAAAAACGAGGTTTAATTTTTTTTTTAATTAAAAAAACGATGGGCTATAACCCATGTTTTTTGAAATTTTGAATTTTTTTTAAATCCTCAAAAATGATGAAAAACGGCGTGTTATAGTATGCCGTACGGTAGGGGCTATAGCCCATGTTTAAAAATGATGAAAAACGAGGTTTAAAAAAAATTAAAAATTTCAAAAAAACGATGGGCTATAACCCATGTTTTTTTTTTTTTTTTTTTTTTTCAAATCCTCAAAAATGATGAAAAACGGCGTGTTATAGTATGCCGTACGGTAGGGGCTATAGCCCATGTTTAAAAATGATGAAAAACGAGGTTAAAAAAAAATTCAAAATTTAACAAAAACGATGGGCTATAACCCATGTTTTTTGAAATTTTGAATTTTTTTCAAATCCTCAAAAATGATGAAAGACGGCGTGTTATAGTATGCCGTACGGTAGGGGCTATAGCCCATGTTTAAAAATGATGAAAAACGAGGTTTAAAAAAAATTCAAAATTTCAAAAAAACGATGGGCTATAACCCATGTTTTTTTTAATTTTGAATTTTTTTCACATCCTCAAAAATGATGAAAAACGGCGTGTTATAGTATGCCGTACGGTAGGGGCTATAGCCCATGTTTAAAAATGATGAAAAACGAGGTTTAATTTTTTTTTTAATTTAAAAAAAACGATGGGCTATAACCCATGTTTTTTGAAACTTTGAAATTTTTTAAAATCCTCAAAAATGATGAAAAACGGCGTGTTATAGTATGCCGTACGGTAGGGGCTATAGCCCATGTTTAAAAATGATGAAAAACGAGGTTTAAAAAAAATTCAAAATTTCAAAAAAACGATGGGCTATAACCCATGTTTTTTTTAATTTTGAATTTTTTTCACATCCTCAAAAATGATGAAAAACGGCGTGTTATAGTATGCCGTACGGTAGGGGCTATAGCCCATGTTTAAAAAAGATGAAAAACGAGGTTTAATTTTTTTTTTAATTAAAAAAAAACGATGGGCTATAACCCATGTTTTTTGAAATTTTGAATTTTTTTTAAATCCTCAAAAATGATGAAAAACGGCGTGTTATAGTATGCCGTACGGTAGGGGCTATAGCCCATGTTTAAAAATGATGAAAAACGAGGTTTAAAAAAAATTAAAAATTTCAAAAAAACGATGGGCTATAACCCATGTTTTTTTTTTTTTTTTTTTTTTCAAATCCTCAAAAATGATGAAAAACGGCGTGTTATAGTATGCCGTACGGTAGGGGCTATAGCCCATGTTTAAAAATGATGAAAAACGAGGTTAAAAAAAAATTCAAAATTTAACAAAAACGATGGGCTATAACCCATGTTTTTTGAAATTTTGAATTTTTTTCAAATCCTCAAAAATGATGAAAGACGGCGTGTTATAGTATGCCGTACGGTAGGGGCTATAGCCCATGTTTAAAAATGATGAAAAACGAGGTTTAAAAAAAATTCAAAATTTCAAAAAAACGATGGGCTATAACCCATGTTTTTTTTAATTTTGAATTTTTTTCACATCCTCAAAAATGATGAAAAACGGCGTGTTATAGTATGCCGTACGGTAGGGGCTATAGCCCATGTTTAAAAATGATGAAAAACGAGGTTTAATTTTTTTTTTAATTTAAAAAAAACGATGGGCTATAACCCATGTTTTTTGAAACTTTGAAATTTTTTAAAATCCTCAAAAATGATGAAAAACGGCGTGTTATAGTATGCCGTACGGTAGGGGCTATAGCCCATGTTTAAAAATGATGAAAAACGAGGTTTAAAAAAAAAAAAAAATTTCAAAAAAACGATGGGCTATAACCCATGTTTTTTTTATTTTATTTTTTTTTCAAATCCTCAAAAATGATGAAAAACGGCGTGTTATAGTATGCCGTACGGTAGGGGCTATAGCCCATGTTTAAAAATGATGAAAAACGAGGTTAAAAAAAAATTCAAAATTTCAAAAAAACGATGGGCTATAACCCATGTTTTTTGAAATGTTGAAATTTTTTCAAATCCTCAAAAATGATGAAAAACGGCGTGTTATAGTATGCCGTACGGTAGGGGCTATAGCCCATGTTTAAAAATGATGAAAAACGAGGTTTAAAAAAAATTCAAAATTTCAAAAAAACGATGGGCTATAACCCATGTTTTTTTAAATTTTGAATTTTTTTCACATCCTCAAAAATGATGAAAAACGGCGTGTTATAGTATGCCGTACGGTAGGGGCTATAGCCCATGTTTAAAAATGATGAAAAACGAGGTTTAAAAAAAAAATCAAAATTTCAAAAAAACGATGGGCTATAACCCATGTTTTTGAAATTTTGATTTTTTTTTAAATCCTAAAAAATGATGAAAAACGGCGTGTTATAGTATGCCGTACGGTAGGGGCTATAGCCCATGTTTAAAAATGATGAAAAACGAGGTTTAAATTTTTTTCAAAATTTCAAAAAAACGATGGGCTATAACCCATGTTTTTTGAAATTTTGATTTTTTTTCAAATCCTCAAAAATGATGAAAAACGGCGTGTTATAGTATGCCGTACGGTAGGGGCTATAGCCCATGTTTAAAAATGATGAAAAACGAGGTTTAAATTTTTTTCAAATTTTCAAAAAAAACGATGGGCTATAACCCATGTTTTTTGAAATTTTGATTTTTTTTCAAAACCTCAAAAATGATGAAAAACGGCGTGCTATAATATGCTGTACGGTATGGGCTATAGCCCATGGTCAAAAATGATGAAAAACGAGGTTAAAAAAAAAATCTAAATTTCAAAAAAACGATGGGCTATAACCCATGTTTTTTGAAATTTTGAAAAAAAATTAAATCCTCAAAAATGATGAAAAACGGCGTCCTATAGTATGCCGTACGGTATGGGCTATAGCCCATGGTCGAAAATGATGAAAAACGAGGTTTAATTTTTTTTCAAAATTTCAAAAAAACGATGGGCTATAACCCATGTTTTTGGAAATTTTGAATTTTTTTCAAATCCTCAAAAATGATGAAAAACGGCGTGTTATAGTATGCCGTACGGTAGGGGCTATAGCCCATGTTTAAAAATGATGAAAAACGAGGTTTAAATTTTTTTCAAAATTTAAAAAAAACGATGGGCTATAACCCATGTTTTTCTAAAATGTCATTTTTTTTAAATCCTCAAAAATGATGAAAAACGGCGTGTTATAGTATGCCGTACGGTAGGGGCTATAGCCCATGTTTAAAAATGATGAAAAACGAGGTTTAAATTTTTTTCAAAATTTCAAAAAAACGATGGGCTATAACCCATGTTTTTTTTTTTTTTTCATTTTTTTCAAAACCTCAAAAATGATGAAAAACGGCGTGCTATAATATGCTGTACGCTATGGGCTATAGCCCATGTTCAAAAATGATGAAAAACGAGGTTTAAAAAAATTTCAAAATTTCAAAAAAACGATGGGCTATAACCCATGTTTTTTGAAATTTTGAATTTTTTTCAAATCCTCAAAAATGATGAAAAACGGCGTGTTATAGTATGCCGTACGGTAGGGGCTATAGCCCATGTTTAAAAATGATGAAAAACGAGGTTTAAAAAAATTCAAAATTTCAAAAAAAACGATGGGCTATAACCCATGTTTTTTTTTTTTTTGAATTTTTTTCACATCCTCAAAAATGATGAAAAACGGCGTGTTATAGTATGCCGTACGGTAGGGGCTATAGCCCATGTTTAAAAATGATGAAAAACGAGGTTTAATTTTTTTTTTAATAAAAAAAAAACGATGGGCTATAACCCATGTTTTTTGAAATTTTGAAATTTTTTAAAATCCTCAAAAATGATGAAAAACGGCGTGTTATAGTATGCCGTACGGTAGGGGCTATAGCCCATGTTTAAAAATGATGAAAAACGAGGTTTAAAAAAAATTAAAAATTTCAAAAAAACGATGGGCTATAACCCATGTTTTTTGAAACTTTGAATTTTTTTAAAATCCTCAAAAATGATGAAAAACGGCGTGTTATAGTATGCCGTACGGTAGGGGCTATAGCCCATGTTTAAAAATGATGAAAAACGAGGTTTAAAAAAAATTAAAATTTTCAAAAAAACGATGGGCTATAACCCATGTTTTTTTTATTTTTTTATTTTTTCAAATCCTCAAAAATGATGAAAAACGGCGTGTTATAGTATGCCGTACGGTAGGGGCTATAGCCCATGTTTAAAAATGATGAAAAACGAGGTAAATTTTTTTTTCAAAATTTCAAAAAAACGATGGGCTATAACCCATGTTTTTTGAAATGTTGAAATTTTTTCAAATCCTCAAAAATGATGAAAAACGGCGTGTTATAGTATGCCGTACGGTAGGGGCTATAGCCCATGTTTAAAAATGATGAAAAACGAGGTTTAAAAAAAATTCAAAATTTCAAAAAAACGATGGGCTATAACCCATGTTTTTTTAAATTTTGAATTTTTTTCACATCCTCAAAAATGATGAAAAACGGCGTGTTATAGTATGCCGTACGGTAGGGGCTATAGCCCATGTTTAAAAATGATGAAAAACGAGGTTTAATTTTTTTTTTAATTTAAAAAAAACGATGGGCTATAACCCATGTTTTTTGAAATTTTGAATTTTTTTAAAATCCTCAAAAATGATGAAAAACGGCGTGTTATAGTATGCCGTACGGTAGGGGCTATAGCCCATGTTTAAAAATGATGAAAAACGAGGTTTAAAAAAAATTAAAAATTTCAAAAAAACGATGGGCTATAACCCATGTTTTTTTAAATTTTGAATTTTTTTCACATCCTCAAAAATGATGAAAAACGGCGTGTTATAGTATGCCGTACGGTAGGGGCTATAGCCCATGTTTAAAAATGATGAAAAACGAGGTTTAATTTTTTTTTTAATTTAAAAAAAACGATGGGCTATAACCCATGTTTTTTGAAATTTTGAATTTTTTAAAATCCTCAAAAATGATGAAAAACGGCGTGTTATAGTATGCCGTACGGTAGGGGCTATAGCCCATGTTTAAAAATGATGAAAAACGAGGTTTAAAAAAAATTAAAAATTTCAAAAAAACGATGGGCTATAACCCATGTTTTTTTAAATTTTGAATTTTTTTCACATCCTCAAAAATGATGAAAAACGGCGTGTTATAGTATGCCGTACGTTAGGGGCTATAGCCCATGTTTAAAAATGATGAAAAACGAGGTTATTTTATTTTTTATTTTTTCAAAAAAACGATGGGCTATAACCCATGTTTTTTGAAATTTTGATTTTTTTTCAAATCCTCAAAAATGATGAAAAACGGCGTGTTATAGTATGCCGTACGGTAGGGGCTATAGCCCATGTTTAAAAATGATGAAAAACGAGGTTTAAAAAAAAAATCAAAATTTCAAAAAAACGATGGGCTATAACCCATGTTTTTTGAAAATGTCATTTTTTTCAAATCCTCAAAAATGATGAAAAACGGCGTGTTATAGTATGCCGTACGGTAGGGGCTATAGCCCATGTTTAAAAATGATGAAAAACGAGGTTTCAATTTTTTTCAAAATTTCAAAAAACGATGGGCTATAACCCATGTTTTTTGAAATATTGAATTTTTTTCAAATCCTCAAAAATGATGAAAAACGGCGTGTTATAGTATGCCGTACGGTAGGGGCTATAGCCCATGTTTAAAAATGATGAAAAACGAGGTTTAAAAAAAATTCAAAATTTCAAAAAAACGATGGGCTATATATAACCCATGTTTTTTTAAATTTAGATTTTTTTTTCAAATCCTCAAAAATGATGAAAAACGGCGTGTTATAGTATGCCCTACGGTATGGGCTATAGCCCATGGTCAAAAATGATGAAAAACAGGGATATTTTTTTTTTCAAAAATTCAAAAAACGATGGGCTATAACCCATGTTTTTTTTTTTTTTTCTTTTTTTTCAAAACCTCAAAAATGATGAAAAACGGCGTGCTATAATATGCTGTACGGTATGGGCTATAGCCCATGTTCAAAAATGATGAAAAACGAGGTTTAAAAAAAAATCAAAATTTCAAAAAAACGATGGGCTATAACCCATGTTTTTTGAAATTTAGATTTTTTTTTAAATCCTCAAAAATGATGAAAAACGGCGTGTTATAGTATGCCGTACGGTAGGGGCTATAGCCCATGTTTAAAAATGATGAAAAAAGAGGTTAATTTTTTTTCAAAATTTAAAAAAAACGATGGGCTATAACCCATGTTTTTTAAAAAAAAAAAAAATTCAAATCCTCAAAAATGATGAAAAACGGCGTGTTATAGTATGCCGTACGGTAGGGGCTATAGCCCATGTTTAAAAATGATGAAAAACGAGGTTTAAAAAATTTAAAAAATTTAAAAAAAACGATGGGCTATAACCCATGTTTTTTTAAATTTTGATTTTTTTTTTAAATCCTCAAAAATGATGAAAAACGGCGTCCTATAGTATGCCGTACGGTATGGGCTATAGCCCATGGTCGAAAATGATGAAAAACGAGGTTTAATTTTTTTTTCAAAATTTAAAAAAAACGATGGGCTATAACCCATGTTTTTTGAAATTTTGAATTTTTTTCAAATCCTCAAAAATGATGAAAAACGGTGTGTTATAGTATGCCGTACGGTAGGGGCTATAGCCCATGTTTAAAAATGATGAAAAACGAGGTTTAATTTTTTTTCAAAATTTCAAAAAAACGATGGGCTATAACCCATGTTTTTTTTAAATGTCATTTTTTTCAAATCCTCAAAAATGATGAAAAACGGCGTGTTATAGTATGCCGTACGGTAGGGGCTATAGCCCATGTTTAAAAATGATGAAAAACGAGGTTTCAATTTTTTTCAAAATTTCAAAAAACGATGGGCTATAACCCATGTTTTTTGAAATTTTGAATTTTTTTCAAATCCTCAAAAATTATGAAAAACGGCGTGTTATAGTATGCCGTACGGTAGGGGCTATAGCCCATGTTTAAAAATGATGAAAAACGAGGTTTAAAAAAAATTCAAAATTTCAAAAAAACGATGGTCTATATATAACCCATGTTTTTTTAAATTTAGATTTTTTTTCAAATCCTCAAAAATGATGAAAAACGGCGTGTTATAGTATGCCGTACGGTATGGGCTATAGCCCATGGTCAAAAATGATGAAAAACAGGGATATTTTTTTTTTCAAAAATTCAAAAAACGATGGGCTATAACCCATGTTTTTTTTTTTTTTTCTTTTTTTTCAAAACCTCAAAAATGATGAAAAACGGCGTGCTATAATATGCTGTACGGTATGGGCTATAGCCCATGTTCAAAAATGATGAAAAACGAGGTTTAAAAAAAAATCAAAATTTCAAAAAAACGATGGGCTATAACCCATGTTTTTTGAAATTTAGATTTTTTTTTAAATCCTCAAAAATGATGAAAAACGGCGTGTTATAGTATGCCGTACGGTAGGGGCTATAGCCCATGTTTAAAAATGATGAAAAAAGAGGTTTAATTTTTTTTCAAAATTTCAAAAAAACGATGGGCTATAACCCATGTTTTTTTTAATTTTTTTTTTCTCAAATCCTCAAAAATGATGAAAAACGGCGTGTTATAGTATGCCGTACGGTAGGGGCTATAGCCCATGTTTAAAAATGATGAAAAACGAGGTTTAAAAAAAATTTAAAATTTAAAAAAAACGATGGGCTATAACCCATGTTTTTTGAAATTTTAATTTTTTTTTTAAATCCTCAAAAATGATGAAAAACGGCGTCCTATAGTATGTCGTACGGTATGGGCTATAGCCCATGGTCAAAAATGATGAAAAACGAGGTTTAATTTTTTTTCAAAATTAAAAAAAAAACGATGGGCTATAACCCATGTTTTTTGAAATTTTGAATTTTTTTCAAATCCTCAAAAATGATGAAAAACGGTGTGTTATAGTATGCCGTACGGTAGGGGCTATAGCCCATGTTTAAAAAAGGTGAAAAACGAGGTTTAATTTTTTTTCAAATTTTCAAAAAAACGATGGGCTATAACCCATGTTTTTTGAAAATTTCATTTTTTTCAAATCCTCAAAAATGATGAAAAACGGCGTGTTATAGTATGCCGTACGGTAGGGGCTATAGCCCATGTTTAAAAATGATGAAAAACGAGGTTTAAAAAATAAATCAAAATTTCAAAAAAACGATGGGCTATAACCCATGTTTTTTGAAATTTTGATTTTTTTTTTAAATCCTCAAAAATGATGAAAAACGGCGTCCTATAGTATGCCGTACGGTATGGGCTATAGACCATGGTCAAAAATGATGAAAAACTAGGTTTAATTTTTTTTCAAAATTTCAAAAAAACGATGGGCTATAACCCATGTTTTTTTAAATTTTGAATTTTTTTCAAATCCTCAAAAATGATGAAAAACGGTGTGTTATAGTATGCCGTACGGTAGGGGCTATAGCCCATGTTTAAAAATGATGAAAAACGAGGTTTAAATTTTTTTCAAATTTTCAAAAAAAACGATGGGCTATAACCCATGTTTTTTGAAAATTTCATTTTTTTCAAATCCTCAAAAATGATGAAAAACGGCGTGTTATAGTATGCCGTACGGTAGGGGCTATAGCCCATGTTTAAAAATGATGAAAAAAGAGGTTTAATTTTTTTTCAAAATTTAAAAAAAACGATGGGCTATAACCCATGTTTTTTTAATTAATTTTTTTTTCAAATCCTCAAAAATGATGAAAAACGGCGTGTTATAGTATGCCGTACGGTAGGGGCTATAGCCCATGTTTAAAAATGATGAAAAACGAGGTTAAATTCTTTTTCAAAATTTCAAAAAAACGATGGGCTATAACCCATGTTTTTTGAAATTTTGAAATTTTTTCAAATCCTCAAAAATGATGAAAAACGGCGTGTTATAGTATGCCGTACGGTAGGGGCTATAGCCCATGTTTAAAAATGATGAAAAACGAGGTTTAATTTTTTTTCAAAATTTCAAAAAAACGATGGGCTATAACCCATGTTTTTTGAAATTTTGAATTTTTTTCAAATCCTCAAAAATGATGAAAAACGGTGTGTTATAGTATGCCGTACGGTAGGGGCTATAGCCCATGTTTAAAAATGATGAAAAACGAGGTTTAAATTTTTTTCAAATTTTCAAAAAAACGATGGGCTATAACCCATGTTTTTTGAAAATTTCATTTTTTTCAAATCCTCAAAAATGATGAAAAACGGCGTGTTATAGTATGCCGTACGGTAGGGGCTATAGCCCATGTTTAAAAATGATGAAAAAAGAGGTTTAATTTTTTTTCAAAATTTCAAAAAAACGATGGGCTATAACCCATGTTTTTTTTAATTAATTTTTTTTTCAAATCCTCAAAAATGATGAAAAACGGCGTGTTATAGTATGCCGTACGGTAGGGGCTATAGCCCATGTTTAAAAATGATGAAAAACGAGGTTTAATTTTTTTTCAAAATTTCAAAAAAACGATGGGCTATAACCCATGTTTTTTGAAATTTTGAATTTTTTTCAAATCCTCAAAAATGATGAAAAACGGCGTGTTATAGTATGCCGTACGGTAGGGGCTATAGCCCATGTTTAAAAATGATGAAAAACGAGGTTTAAAATTTTTTCGAAATTTCAAAAAAACGATGGGCTATAACCCATGTTTTTTTAAATTTTGAATTTTTTTCACATCCTCAAAAATGATGAAAAACGGCGTGTTATAGTATGCCGTACGGTAGGGGCTATAGCCCATGTTTAAAAATGATGAAAAACGAGGTTTAATTTTATTTTTATTTTTTTTAAAACGATGGGCTATAACCCATGTTTTTTGAAATTTTGATTTTTTTTCAAATCCTCAAAAATGATGAAAAACGGCGTGTTATAGTATGCCGTACGGTAGGGGCTATAGCCCATGTTTAAAAATGATGAAAAACGAGGTTAAATTCTTTTTCAAAATTTCAAAAAAACGATGGGCTATAACCCATGTTTTTTGAAATTTTGAAATTTTTTCAAATCCTCAAAAATGATGAAAAACGGCGTGTTATAGTATGCCGTACGGTAGGGGCTATAGCCCATGTTTAAAAATGATGAAAAACGAGGTTTAATTTTTTTTCAAAATTTCAAAAAAACGATGGGCTATAACCCATGTTTTTTGAAATTTTGAATTTTTTTCAAATCCTCAAAAATGATGAAAAACGGTGTGTTATAGTATGCCGTACGGTAGGGGCTATAGCCCATGTTTAAAAATGATGAAAAACGAGGTTTAAATTTTTTTCAAATTTTCAAAAAAACGATGGGCTATAACCCATGTTTTTTGAAAATTTCATTTTTTTCAAATCCTCAAAAATGATGAAAAACGGCGTGTTATAGTATGCCGTACGGTAGGGGCTATAGCCCATGTTTAAAACTGATGAAAAAAGAGGTTTAATTTTTTTTCAAAATTTCAAAAAAACGATGGGCTATAACCCATGTTTTTTTTAATTAATTTTTTTTTCAAATCCTCAAAAATGATGAAAAACGGCGTGTTATAGTATGCCGTACGGTAGGGGCTATAGCCCATGTTTAAAAATGATGAAAAACGAGGTTTAAATTTTTTTCAAAATTTCAAAAAAACGATGGGCTATAACCCATGTTTTTTGAAATTTTGAATTTTTTTCAAATCCTCAAAAATGATGAAAAACGGCGTGTTATAGTATGCCGTACGGTAGGGGCTATAGCCCATGTTTAAAAATGATGAAAAACGAGGTTTAAAATTTTTTCGAAATTTCAAAAAAACGATGGGCTATAACCCATGTTTTTTTAAATTTTGAATTTTTTTCACATCCTCAAAAATGATGAAAAACGGCGTGTTATAGTATGCCGTACGGTAGGGGCTATAGCCCATGTTTAAAAATGATGAAAAACGAGGTTTAATTTTTTTTTTTTTTTTTTTAAACGATGGGCTATAACCCATGTTTTTTGAAATTTTGATTTTTTTTCAAATCCTCAAAAATGATGAAAAACGGCGTGTTATAGTATGCCGTACGGTAGGGGCTATAGCCCATGTTTAAAAATGATGAAAAACGAGGTTTAAAAAATAAATCAAAATTTCAAAAAAACGATGGGCTATAACCCATGTTTTTTGAAATTTTGATTTTTTTTTTAAATCCTCAAAAATGATGAAAAACGGCGTCCTATAGTATGCCGTACGGTATGGGCTATAGCCCATGGTCAAAAATTATGAAAAACGAGGTTTAATTTTTTTTCAAAAAAAAAAAAAAACGATGGGCTATAACCCATGTTTTTTGAAATTTTGAATTTTTTTCACATCCTCAAAAATGATGAAAAACGGCGTGTTATAGTATGCCGTACGGTAGGGGCTATAGCCCATGTTTAAAAATGATGAAAAACGAGGTTTAATTTTTTTTTTAATTTAAAAAAAACGATGGGCTATAACCCATGTTTTTTGAAATTTTGAAATTTTTTAAAATCCTCAAAAATGATGAAAAACGGCGTGTTATAGTATGCCGTACGGTAGGGGCTATAGCCCATGTTTAAAAATGATGAAAAACGAGGTTTAAAAAAAATTAAAGATTTCAAAAAAACGATGGGCTATAACCCATGTTTTTTTAAATTTTGAATTTTTTTCACATCCTCAAAAATGATGAAAAACGGCGTGTTATAGTATGCCGTACGTTAGGGGCTATAGCCCATGTTTAAAAATGATGAAAAACGAGGTTATTTTATTTTTATTTTTTTCAAAAAAACGATGGGCTATAACCCATGTTTTTTGAAATTTTGATTTTTTTTCAAATCCTCAAAAATGATGAAAAACGGCGTGTTATAGTATGCCGTACGGTATGGGCTATAGCCCATGGTCAAAAATGATGAAAAACGAGGTTTAATTTTTTTTCAAAAAAAAAAAAAAACGATGGGCTATAACCCATGTTTTTTGAAATTTTGAATTTTTTTCACATCCTCAAAAATGATGAAAAACGGCGTGTTATAGTATGCCGTACGGTAGGGGCTATAGCCCATGTTTAAAAATGATGAAGAACGAGGTTTAAATTTTTTTCAAATTTTCAAAAAAACGATGGGCTATAACCCATGTTTTTTGAAAATTTCATTTTTTTCAAATCCTCAAAAATGATGAAAAACGGCGTGTTATAGTATGCCGTACGGTAGGGGCTATAGCCCATGTTTAAAAATGATGAAAAACGAGGTTTAAATTTTTTTCAAAATTTCAAAAAAACGATGGGCTATAACCCATGTTTTTTGAAATTTTGAATTTTTTTCAAATCCTCAAAAATGATGAAAAACGGCGTGTTATAGTATGCCGTACGGTAGGGGCTATAGCCCATGTTTAAAAATGATGAAAAACGAGGTTTAAAAAAATTTCAAAATTTCAAAAAAACGATGGGCTATAACCCATGTTTTTTTTAATTTTGAATTTTTTTCACATCCTCAAAAATGATGAAAAACGGCGTGTTATAGTATGCCGTACGGTAGGGGCTATAGCCCATGTTTAAAAATGATGAAAAAAGAGGTTTAATTTTTTTTCAAATTTTCAAAAAAACGATGGGCTATAACCCATGTTTTTTTTAATTAATTTTTTTTTCAAATCCTCAAAAATGATGAAAAACGGCGTGTTATAGTATGCCGTACGGTAGGGGCTATAGCCCATGTTTAAAAATGATGAAAAACGAGGTTTAAATTTTTTTCAAAATTTCAAAAAAACGATGGGCTATAACCCATGTTTTTTGAAATTTTGAATTTTTTTCAAATCCTCAAAAATGATGAAAAACGGCGTGTTATAGTATGCCGTACGGTAGGGGCTATAGCCCATGTTTAAAAATGATGAAAAACGAGGTTTAAAAAAATTTCAAAATTTCAAAAAAACGATGGGCTATAACCCATGTTTTTTTAAATTTTGAATTTTTTTCACATCCTCAAAAATGATGAAAAACGGCGTGTTATAGTATGCCGTACGGTAGGGGCTATAGCCCATGTTTAAAAATGATGAAAAACGAGGTTTAATTTTTTTTTTTAATTTAAAAAAAACGATGGGCTATAACCCATGTTTTTTGAAATTTTGAATTTTTTTCAAATCCTCAAAAATGATGAAAAACGGCGTGTTATAGTATGCCGTACGGTAGGGGCTATAGCCCATGTTTAAAAATGATGAAAAACGAGGTTTAAAAAATAAATCAAAATTTCAAAAAAACGATGGGCTATAACCCATGTTTTTTGAAATTTTGATTTTTTTTTTAAATCCTCAACAATGATGAAAAACGGCGTCCTATAGTATGCCGTACGGTATGGGCTATAGCCCATGGTCAAAAATGATGAAAAACGAGGTTTAATTTTTTTTCAAAATTTAAAAAAAACGATGGGCTATAACCCATGTTTTTTGAAATTTTGAATTTTTTTCAAATCCTCAAAAATGATGAAAAACGGTGTGTTATAGTATGCCGTACGGTAGGGGCTATAGCCCATGTTTAAAAATGATGAAAAACGAGGTTTAAATTTTTTTCAAATTTTCAAAAAAACGATGGGCTATAACCCATGTTTTTTGAAAATTTCATTTTTTTCAAATCCTCAAAAATGATGAAAAACGGCGTGTTATAGTATGCCGTACGGTAGGGGCTATAGCCCATGTTTAAAAATGATGAAAAACGAGGTTTAAAAAATAAATCAAAATTTCAAAAAAACGATGGGCTATAACCCATGTTTTTTGAAATTTTGATTTTTTTTTTAAATCCTCAAAAATGATGAAAAACGGCGTCCTATAGTATGCCGTACGGTATGGGCTATAGCCCATGGTCAAAAATGATGAAAAACGAGGTTTAATTTTTTTTCAAAATTAAAAAAAAACGATGGGCTATAACCCATGTTTTTTGAAAATTTCATTTTTTTCAAATCCTCAAAAATGATGAAAAACGGCGTGTTATAGTATGCCGTACGGTAGGGGCTATAGCCCATGTTTAAAAATGATGAAAAACGAGGTTTAAAAAATAAATCAAAATTTCAAAAAAACGATGGGCTATAACCCATGTTTTTTGATTTTTTTTTTTTTTTTTTTAATCCTCAAAAATGATGAAAAACGGCGTCCTATAGTATGCCGTACGGTATGGGCTATAGCCCATGGTCAAAAATGATGAAAAACTAGGTTAATTTTTTTTTCAAAATTTAAAAAAAACGATGGGCTATAACCCATGTTTTTTGAAATTTTGAATTTTTTTCAAATCCTCAAAAATGATGAAAAACGGTGTGTTATAGTATGCCCTACGGTAGGGGCTATAGCCCATGTTTAAAAATGATGAAAAACGAGGTTTAATTTTTTTTTTAATTTTTCAAAAAAACGATGGGCTATAACCCATGTTTTTTGAAAATTTCATTTTTTTCAAATCCTCAAAAATGATGAAAAACGGCGTGTTATAGTATGCCGTACGGTAGGGGCTATAGCCCATGTTTAAAAATGATGAAAAACGAGGTTTACAATTTTTTTTTTAATTAAAAAAAAAAAACGATGGGCTATAACCCATGTTTTTTGAATTTTTTTATTTTTTTTAAATCCTCAAAAATGATGAAAAACGGCGTGTTATAGTATGCCGTACGGTAGGGGCTATAGCCCATGTTCAAAAAGGATGAAAAACGAGGTTTAAAAAAAATCAAAATTTCAAAAAAACGATGGGCTATAACCCATGTTTTTTGATTTTTTTTTTTTTTTTTTTAATCCTCAAAAATGATGAAAAACGGCGTCCTATAGTATGCCGTACGGTATGGGCTATAGCCCATGGTCAAAAATGATGAAAAACTAGGTTTAATTTTTTTTCAAAATTTCAAAAAAACGATGGGCTATAACCCATGTTTTTTGAAATTTTGAATTTTTTTCAAATCCTCAAAAATGATGAAAAACGGTGTGTTATAGTATGCCGTACGGTAGGGGCTATAGCCCATGTTTAAAAATGATGAAAAACGAGGTTTAAAATGTTTTCAAATTTTCAAAAAAACGATGGGCTATAACCCATGTTTTTTGAAAATTTCATTTTTTTCAAATCCTCAAAAATGATGAAAAACGGCGTGTTATAGTATGCCGTACGGTAGGGGCTATAGCCCATGTTTAAAAATGATGAAAAACGAGGTTTACAATTTTTTTTTTAATTAAAAAAAAAAAACGATGGGCTATAACCCATGTTTTTTGAATTTTTTTATTTTTTTTAAATCCTCAAAAATGATGAAAAACGGCGTGTTATAGTATGCCGTACGGTAGGGGCTATAGCCCATGTTCAAAAATGATGAAAAACGAGGTTTAAAAAAAATCAAAATTTCAAAAAAACGATGGGCTATAACCCATGTTTTTTGAATTTTTTTTTTTTTTTTGAATCCTCAAAAATGATGAAAAACGGCGTGTTATAGTATGCCGTACGGTAGGGGCTATAGCCCATGTTCAAAAATGATTTAAAACGAGGTTTAAAAAAAATCAAAATTTCAAAAAAACGATGGGCTATAACCCATGTTTTTTGAAATTTTGAATTTTTTTCAAATCCTCAAAAATGATGAAAAACGAGGATTTTTAAATCCTGTAATATAACTGTAGGGAGTACAAACACAGTAAGGAACCTGGGGGTTATCTATGAAAAGGCAACACAATGAGCAGAAAATAAACCATGGAAATACAACAAATTGAGCAGAGCACCGCAGGGACTTGAACCCCGTTCTGGAAAACCAGAAAGTACCACACCAGTGCCTTGGTTTTTGTTTTGTTGTAATTTACAGGTCCAACTCGAATAAAACTAAAAACTCTAATAAAACTAAAAACTCTAATAAAACTCTAATAAAACTAAAAACTCTAATAAAACTAAAAACTCCAATAAAACTAAAAACTCTAATAAAAATCCTCACTCTCTCTCCCCCTCTCCATCTCCATATCTTTCTATCTCCCCCCTCTCCGCTCTCCCTCCCTCTGTCTCTCTCTTTGCCGTATATAGTTTCCCAAACAAACGATGCTATAGTATAGTGTATCATGGGAAGGCAACTGGCGGCTCGGGGGGCACATGCGGCCCCCACCTTCACTTAATGTGGCCCTCAGGTTAATGTCAGAATACTGATATAATGTTGGTTTCAGCTGTTACAATTCCACAACATGCAAACATGACCCGCTTTAATTACTTCAGTCTAAATTAGTAGCTCAATGGTCAACACAAGTATAATTAAAGGCATTTGAAATTACATAAAAATGTAAATTTTCAGGATTCCAATTAAAAAATAGCAAAAAGAATATTCAAGATTTCAATTTGAATATTGCAAGAAATAGCCGATCCACAAGCTCAAAACACGTCGCAGCGCTAGGGAGTGAGTGTGGAAATATAGTGGCCCTCTCCATCGCCAAAGTTGCCCGCCCCTGATATATATCATATTTTAAAAAACAATTCAGGTAGGTGACACATTTTCAGCCAATCAGGAGAAAGTAGCTATTTATGAGCTTAATGTTCCAGTTGTCTGTTACATTACAATTCCACTTGTTTAAACTGTATCCTGACTGTGTTCCTGATTGGATAAAATTGCAGTTTCATCTTTTTCTGTTTAACAAAAAGCTGGAGAGACCGGGAGACCTCTGTTACTGAACAAACACTATAGCAATGATTTCTGTCACAATATAGAGCTATTTAACACTGTTACTGAACACACACTATAGGCATATAGCAATGATTACTGTCATAATATAGAGCTACAGTATTTAAGACTGTTACTGAACACACACTATAGCAATGATTACTGTCACACTATAGAGCTATTTAACACTTACTGAACACGCACTATAGCAATGATTACTGTCACACTATAGAGCTATTTAACACTGTTACTGAACATGCACTCTATAGAATTGATTACCACAATACAGAGCAATTTAATTTAGGTAACCAAATGGACCCCAATAGCAGATCTTCAACAAGTTCAATTGTTGTTAAGCATCTGCTTAATTTCCAAAAAACTACACAATTAGAGAATGTAGAAGATTGCTACTTTTTATCCTTTGTTTATATAATGCTGATGATGTTCATATGTATTATTGTAGCAGAGTTGTTAGTGACTGAGCTTGGTTCATGTTCCAGTAGCCAAGAGGGTACTGTTGACGGATTGTAATCAACAGGGCCCGGGTTCTCGTCCCGTTAAAGACTGAGATTGTGTTTCCTTCTTACCAAACACAATAGTTTTTGCATCTAGTCGAGGTCCATTCAGCATCTGAGCCACGGACCACCATTTGAGGCCATTTAGCCTCTCAGACCAATTTGAGCCACTGACCACCATTGTGAGAGTCTATACATGTAAAATGGTGGTCCGTGGCTCAAATACTGAATGAATAATGGACCTCGACTAGATGCAAAAACAATTGTGTTTGTTTGGTAAGAAGGAAAAACACTCAGTCCTCGACGGGGAAGTGAACTCGCGGGCACTGGTGATTAAAAACAACCGAGAGTAACCAGTCGGCTACTGGAACACTATTGTTGTAGTAACATCCTATATATAAACATCATAACAAGTAACTTCATAAGTGATAACAGACGTTTGTACAAAAAACAGCGTTAAGTATTAAATAACATTTAATTATTTACCTTCTGCCTGCAGACGACGGACACGATGCGACGACGGACACGGTGCGTGACATGGCACTTTCAAACAAACACTGACCAAACCCACCACATCGCGTCTGCGCCGTATTTGAGGGTGGCATCACTTCCTTCCGGTGTGAGGCCACGCCTGCGAGTTTTTACCCAGGAAACTCTTGTAGTCATATTGTAGTCCTCCTACGTTACATCCGGGTCCCATCCGCTTCTCATTGTAAATACAAAATAGCTACATATGAACGCGTGAATCTTTTATTTATTTTACAATAACGTTATTTGTCAGAAAGGAAGCCATTGAGGGTTAAAATGGGTCTTAATGCTTCCAACTCGAGTAGAATTATTAATGTAGGCTAACTGTAAAGTGTCACGACAAAGAAAATATGACGTGGCACTTTCTTAGAACACGGAAGTGGCTGACGTCACGGCTTAAATAAACAATACAGAGCCAGATCTCTAATTTAGCAGCGTCCTTGGTGGTCTAGTGGACTAGTCATCTGATTTAAAGTCCTAACTTCGTAACTTTGCCTGTTCAAACCCCGTTGGTAAATTTCTAACAACACGGACTACTTATTTTTGTGAGGTTATGGTTAGGGCTAGTTTGACATGCATTAGCCTGCGGACCCCAATTTAGTGGCATTTCTATCTCTGGGACCCCCAGCAACAAACAGGTAGGTACTGCAGGGGGTCCCCAGACCCCAGCAACCTTTGATTGATTGAAATATTTATGAACAGTTTGCAGAATTACAGTACATTTTGATTGATAGGCCTACTGGGGTTCCCCGGACCCCAGCAACTGACAGGTAGGTACTGCATGGGTTCCCCCGGACCCCCCAGTCTGAGACTCACTGTGCTATTGTGGGCTATAGGCCTATTGTTATTATAGGTCAGTCCGTAAACACTGAAGTTGGTGCTTTGCATGAAAGTAATTAAGGATAGCACTCCATCCATTGATTCACAATACACTTTTATTATATTAAATGAAGCAGACAGCCCTGTGATGAAACCTTTAGCATTACACTGTGGTTAATACCTTTTTATTCACAATGGAATGTTATTGTACTAATATATCATGGAGGTGTAGTCAGCACAGTAGATTCATATTTCAATCGATCTGGGATGTTAAAATTGTGCAAAACTCTGTTCAATGAATTGCCTCTGCTACATTAAACATTACTAAACATTAAACGTTTTATTAGACAACATTTAAAAAAAATATATTTCACATGCAAGTAAAGGCATGGTGTTGCAAAGCAAAAAAAGCACAAAAATTACAATTTAGGCATTTACCAGACGCTCTTAATCCAGAGCGATTTACGTTAAGCAAGAACAAAAGGCATCATACATCACATAAAATCATATAAAAAGCATTTATCATGAAACATGCGTAAGCTAAGAATGTAACAGTAGAATATCTATATAATGAAACTATACCTATACACCGTATATCTAGGTATATCTAGGTGTGCCCTGGGGAAGAAGACGACAGCCTTCACGCGGCCTTCCCTGTGAGTAGCAAGAAATGGTGCAAGACCAGCTTGCGAAACTAATGTCGCCAACCAAACGCAGAGCCGGCAGGCTTAGGAACGGCGGACGGGCAGTCATCCCGACCGTCGAAAACCGAGGCCTGTCGGTGCTTCAACTCAATGTCGAGGGTCTTACCACCGCCAAACTCGAAATCCTACGTCACCTGGCCGATTCCAACGGGGCCGCAGTCCTACTCCTGCAGGAGACGCACTGTATGACCGACAACATCCTCAAGATCCCTGGGTTCCATCTCGCAGGGTCCATCCACAGCAAGCAACACGGGGTGGCAACTTTCGTCCGGACTGAAATAAGCTGGTCAGCCAGTAGCCAATCCCCACCAGGCTCTAACATCGAGTGGCTGGTTACTAAAATCCAGGAAACTTCAGTCGTCAACGTATACAAGCCCCCACCATCGGAGCTATCCGTGACGTCACTCCCATCAGTAACTGCACCCGCTATCTATGCAGGCGACTTCAACTGTCAGCACACAGACTGGGGGTACAACCACACAACACCTAATGGAGTGGCGCTGAGCGAATGGGCCTCCAACGCTGATGCCCTGCTGCTGTACGATCCCAAGGAGCCTCCAACCTTCTTCTCGGCACGCTGGAATACCACCACCAACCCAGACCTGGCCTTCGCCATCTGCCACAGTAACGACTCAAAACCAGAGAGACGCGTCCTCGACAGGTTCCCCCGCTCACACCACCGACCTTCCATCATTAAAGTCCCATCACTGGTGGAACCGGTTCCAGGGAAACCTGTCAAGCGATGGAACTTCCGAAAGGCCAATTGGGAGTCTTATGCTGAGGAGACGGGAAGAAGGTCAGCCGGCCTGCCAGACCCAGAGACGGCAGATATGGATGCAGCCTACGCAGCCTACTGCCGGGTCCTCCTGTGTGCGGCAAAGAAGACCATCCCTCGTGGTTATAACAGGAACTACATCCCAGGCTGGGATGAGGAGTGCAGCCGCCTCCTGAGTGAACATCAGAGAGCCAGCTCCAGAGAAGAGGTGGATGTGACTGCATCAGCACTGCTCCAGAGGCTTGACGCCACCCGCAAGGCCAGATGGACAGAAGTCGTCGAGTCAATCGACTTCACCCATTCTAGTCGCAAGGCGTGGCAGACCATCAACCAGCTTACAGGCAGAAATACAACAGCTCACAGATGCCCAGTCACCGCAGATTCCATCGCTTCCCAGCTCCTGAAGAACGGCCGCTTCCCGGATGCAGACAAAGACTTTGCCCGACTGACATCGCGAGAGGTGTCCTGCATCTCAAGAGCGGCCAGTGTCGATTCCAACCTCTCGGGAGAATTTACAGCGGAGGAACTCAGTGAGGCCATGAGCAAGCTCAAGCCGGGCAAATCTCCAGGCCGTGACAACATCCACCCGGAGTTCGTCATCCACCAGAGCACAACAACATCTGGCTGGCTTTGTGCTTTTTTTACAGCATGCTACCGGAGGTTAAAGCTCCCAAAGATTTGGCGCCGCGCCTCCGTGATAGCTTTGCCAAAGCCAAATAAAGACGCGGATGACCCCAAGTCATACAGGCCCATCTCATTGCTCAGTGTCCCATTTAAGATCCTGGAGAGGATGATCCATGGCCGCATAGAGCCAGTTGTGGACTCACAGCTCCCACGGGAACAAGCTGGTTTCCGTCGTGGAAGGTCAACAGCAGACCAGGTAACACTACTTTCTCAAGACATCGAGAACAGTTTCCAGGACAATGAGAAAGCTGGGGTGGTGTACCTGGACCTGACTGCCGCATACGACACCGTGTGGCACCGGGGGCTCCACCTGAAGCTGTTGAGGACAATACCGGACCAGCATATGGTGAAGTTCATCATGGAGACGCTCTCCAACCGCAGCTTCATTCTCCAGACCAGCAGTGGGCAGTGCAGTAGGCTCAGAAGACTGAGGAACGGGGTACCGCAGGGATCTGTCCTCTCGCCAATGCTGTTCAACATTTACATCCACGACCTACCGGATACATCGTCCAGAAAGTATGGCTACGCAGACGACCTTGCCATCATGTTGAGTCGACCAACATGGAAGGCGATGGAAGAGGGCCTGAATAAAGATATGGGCACCATGGTAGCATACCTTCAAAGGTGGCGTCTACAGCTCAGCGTTGGAAAGACAGTCGCTGCGGCATACCACCTTAGCACCAGAGAAGCAAGGAGGGAGCTCGAGGTGAGTGTCGACGGCAAACGCCTGGAGGTCCAGCAAGCCCCGAAGTACCTCGGCGTGCGTCTGGATCGGACACTGTCCTTCAGTCAGCACCTCAAAGAACTCAAGGCCAAGGTGACATCTAGGGTTGCACTGATCCGCCGCCTCGCTGGAACAACCTGGGGAGCCTCGGCTAAGACGCTGCGTATATCCACCCAAGCCCTGGTCTTCTCAGCAGCGGAATACTGCGCCCCAGTCTGGAGCAGAAGCCCACATGCAAAAAAGGTCGATGTGGCAATCAACAACGCCCTCCGGATCATCACGGGATGCCTGAAGCCCACCCCTGTGTCCCACTTGCCAGTCCTTGCGGGAATAGCTCCGGCCGGCCTCCGACGGGAAGCTTCCACCCTCGTCCTGGCCAGGAAAGCCCAAAAGCAGGATTGGCACATCCTGCATGGCACCACCACAACTCCAGCGCCTCCAAGCAGACTCAGGTCTCGTCACCCCTACAACAGGGCAGCACAGGAGATGCTCAACACCACCCCTGAGGCCATCTCCAGAGATGCATGGCTAGCAGCAGCGTGGAAGCTGGAGTGGGAGTCAGCCGGGCCCTCCCGCATGCATCGGTTCATCTGGGACCCAGGAGCTGGCGCCATAGGAGGAGATGATCTTCCTCGCAAGCAATGGACCACACTGAACCGCTTAAGAACTGGGGTTGGGCGCTTCAATGCATCATTGCAGAAGTGGGGACTGGCAGACAGTGCGGCATGTGAGTGCGGTGCCCCTGAGCAGACCGCCGACCATGTCATCTTCACCTGCCCCTTACACAGACCGCCCTCAGAGGCCGGCCTCTTTGACCTGGGACCAGAGATGCGGGCGTGGCTCCACGACACCGAGTTGGACCTCTAACGTTACACGAAAGAAGAAGAAGAAGTGTGCCCTGAGATTTTTAGGCTATGAAAAGTGTGCCCTGGGACAAAAAAGGTTGGGAAACACTGCCGTACGGCATACTATAGCACACCGTTTTTCATCAAAAACATGGGTTATAGCCCATCGTTTTTTTAAATTTTGAAAAAAAAATGAACTCATCATTTTTGAACATGGGCTTTAGCCCATACCGTACGGCATACTATAGCACGCCGTTTTTCATCATTTTTGAGGATTTGAAAAAAAAAAAAAAAAAAAAAACATGGGTTATAGCCCATCATTTTTTGAATTTTTGAAAAAAAAAGTTAACCTCGTTTTTCATCATTTTTGACCATGCAGGGCTATGGCCCATACCGTACGGCATACTATAGCACGCCGTTTTTCATCATTTTTTAGGATTAAAAAAAAAAAAAAAAACATGGGTTATAGCCCATCGTTTTTTGAATTTGTTTTAAACCTCGTTTTTCATCATTTTTGACCATGGGCTATAGCCCATACCGTACGGCATACTATAGCACGCCGTTTTTCATCATTTTTGAGGATTTGAAAAAAAAAAGAAAACATGGGTTATAGCCCATCGTCATTGATCGTCAGGTGAAAGTGATTTTTGACGTGCCAATGTCTGCCATTGAGCCCCATTGTAAATTTGAAAGCACTATATTTCTAAAACCATGAAACATATCAAATATTCCTTTTCAGGCAAACATGTCCACCGTAAGATTAACCTAAGTAGGCTAGAATGGGGTTGCTAGGAGTAAGAATGTAGGCTTCTATGTTGTTAGCAAAACATCATCATGGGTGTTGCGGAGGATGAGAAACATTAGTTTCTCATCCTCCGCAACATCCATTCTCATACACCGGCATACTTTTAAGTATGTTGCGGTAGAGAACGTCATCATTTTGGACCATGGGCTATAGTATAATCGCCCAATGCATTTTCAATGGCAATAGCACAAACTTTGGCATGCTACTAGTCCTACGTAGCTCAATGTAGCTCAGCTACTTCTTCCATTTAGCTGTAGCTTTTCAAGCTACATTTCTCCAGGGGCAGAAATGTAGCTTGATTAAGCTACTGCCATGGTAGCTATTATGGTCCTGCCTCTTTGCCTTTTAAACAGCCTGCCAGATGCTCTGTGGGTCATTGAATCTGTTGACATCTTTAAAAGAAATCACCTTTTTAGCACTGCTTTTTACCTAGGATTCTGCACTAGTCTTTATTTTATTATGTCTCATTGTTTCTTGTTCATTTTTATTTGTTATCCTAATCCTCCTAATTAATCTTAACCTATTCTGTGTGAAGCACATTGAACCGTAGGCCTACTTGATGTATGAAATGCGCTATAAATATATATTTTTATATTGTCGCTGTTGGGCAGAAACTTCTTATCTCCATATTCTATCCTATTCTTTGTGTTTTTTCATAAATCAACGCCTCTACTTGATCATACTACAGCAGGGGTTTTCAACTGATTGTGAACGAGGGACCATCACCCTGACTACGAATCAACCTGGGGACCACTCTTGTGTTGGTTGGGCATAAGATTATTTTTATTTTTTGTGACACTTGTTATGCATCCCATATCTATGCATCCCACTGTTTCTCAAATAGCTCACAGACTAGTTAGTGGTCCATTGTATAATTAGATCTGCAGGTGGTCCATGGGAAAACGTTTTAAAATTAAAAAATAAATACTTTGTTAAAGGTATATTCAGTGATTTCACTTAATTCAAATATCACTTCTTTTTTTGTTTTGTTGTGATAATCCTCCCTACTATAGTGTGCTGACCATATAAGGAGTTCCTCCCTGTCCCCAGTTAACCCCTGGGGGTCAAAAAACCTTAGGTTTCGTTTTTGACTCTCTATCCTGATTGGACGAAAGGCTGGGTCCCACAGCCAAAAACGAAACCTAAGGTTTTTTGAGTGAAATCACTGAATATACCTTTAAATGTTTAAATCAATTTTAATCAAAATTTAAGTCCATAAAAAACATATTTTAATTAATAAGCATGAGGGGAAAGGCTACACGGTAGTATGCACAACAAATTATATCAAGCCCTATCGGTCATTATTGACATGAAATATGTGGTCCAGAGCTCAGAAAAGGAAGAGAACCACTTATCAGTTCTTACTTTATCTCACGGTTACCATAATTCAATTCTTACTTTACCCAAACTTCCATATTGAACAAATGTTATATTAATCGGATATACTGATTTTAGGAGCATCGAGCACACGCATACAATAAATATTTCCTAATAATGACTGAACCAGTGTGGGTGCACTTCCCCCTTCTTGAGATTCAAACTCATTTTTTCTGTGGAATGTCTTCACCTCCAACTTCCAAATAAATGACAACATTGCAGGCCTTGTCTCTCCATCACAGGTTCCCAGGTCATTTAGTTTCAACCACCAGTTGAAAACCCCTGTACTACAGCGTCAAACAAAAGCATCACATCTTGTAGATCTTGAGCTTGTAGATCCGTTACTTTTGATAGTTTGGAATTTGAAACCTGAAAAGTAATAGTTTTGGACATACAAGGTTTCCACACGACAGACGATATATTTTGCCGTCATTCATTTGTTCATAATGCAAATCAATCACAAGACACAAGGCAAAGAATCAACGTGTTAAATGAAAAGTAAAATTTATTATTCCTGAACCACAAAATAGACTTCTTTGGTTGTACAAATTCACTAGTTACAGTCTTGTATGAACTCTAACCCTTGACCATAGGACTTCTCGGACCCTCTCCCCTCCAACCTACTTGGAAATAATAGCCCCAAGAGAACTCAAGACAAAGTAGAACAAAATAAAAGTTCCAAACACTGCATTAAAAAAAATGTAGTGTATCCCACTTTTCTTTGAGAATTTATTTTATCTACTGTAAGTTTAAAAAATAAAATAGAATAAATCAGCCATTTTGCAAATGTTAAAAAACCAAACTGAATTTCAGTCAGTGAGAGCAACATGGAAAGTATAATTAGTAGGACCTACATTAAATTAACATTATGCAACCCGTCAAGATGCAAATTGACTTTATTTTTTACGAAAAGCAGAGAGAAATACTAGCTTGAGTATGACTGAAAAGAGACTTTTCTTGAGAGCGATTTTTACCGGGTCAGTTTCGCCTCTCAAGGCTCTCCCATTTATTAGACCAATATACATGCAACAGAGCTCCACCAAGCCTGTTCTAAAACCCGGACTCCTCTAAGCAGTCCAGACATCGCTTGGTCTTAATAATTAGGTCTAAGACTGGCTCAGTTTAACTTCCCCCCCAAAAAAGTCTGCTGTCCTTTCAGTATTTGTACATTATTCACACAATAATAAAACGATTTTTCAGTGGCGTCAGAATTAAATTAACCAAAAGAGATACAAAAAAGCAACACCTGCTACCTTCACAAAAAATAAAATAAAATCCAGATATGTAGAAATATGACTTTTTCACATTGATGTAAAGATGCCCTGAAAAGGGCAAAGGGAAAAGTACCGTAACTTAAAAATGAGAGAAAAAGAAAAATGTATTCCCAAAAAATATTCTGTATATCCGTGTTGCAATCAAATAGATCAGATGGTGATGCTGGTATCTCCAGTGCAGTCACATTCACTGAAAAAAGGGAATGTAACAGTAATAATGAAGCTGCCCCCATTCAAACCATAGATGCTGTACTACTGGCGTACTTTACACATCAGGACAGGAATCATCAAAAGGAATAAGGGCGATAACCGTTTTGATATAACCTCTTCGCCTAGGGGTTGCAAACAGTTCATCAAACAAATTGAAAAATAACTGATAATCTTTAAGAAAATGACCAATTAATAATCGATACAATTTTCTGGGTGTGTCATTGTAGATGATTAATTTGATTAATCGTAAATTGTTATCGATAGATTAATGACATGCATAGTTGCAGGCAGCCCTAAACCTATTCCCATTCTCTACACAGGGAGATATCAGCAAGAAGCTACAAAGTCAGCTTTTATTTTTTTAGACCAGCATAATAAACGGATATGCGACAGCTAGTAAAATATAAAAACTGTACATACATAAAGGGGAATTTCAAGATGGTATACAAAGCAGAATTTATGTAATAAAGTGATATGCCAATACTCAAAGCTTTGTTTAGCTTTAAAAATATTTATGAAGGTACATAGTTACATATATGTACCTATATGTACAATATACTATAAATGTAAATATACATGTAGTTTATGTAATAAACTACATGTAATAGGTACATATAGATACATATAGTAGAGACAAACATGATTGTACAACAGTGTAATATATGTGAAGGCCTTCAATTCGACTAAAACGATATAATACAAAACTTAAAAACTCAATATATTGGCCGAGATAATGTTTGTTAACCACATTAACCCGTTCTTGGCCATGTCATAACATAACATTCTGCAAGATAATGCAAATCTACAAGCTCCCCAACACGTTGTGAGCTTGTAGATGGACTGTTTGACGTATGACAAAGTATAAAAGGGTTTTTAAGTGGTTAAGAAGCTGACCAGTGGGGTGCCGGGTGGCTCAACCAAGCCCCCAGTAAGGCTATCCAACGTTGAAGCTGCCACTACCTACTGGCGAAATATGGAATTGCAGCACTTTCATGGAGGTGGACGGACGTTCATGACGTCACATTCGTAAGCCCGGACCTCAAATTTGAGGTCCGGGGCTAGGCTAGGCTAAACTTCCACTCGCTCCATTGAGTTATAATTATACTTCCGGCAGTCTTCCAGGTGCTTCAAAACGCCAATGAGGAACTTCTATTGAAATTAATAGCGGGGGTGGGAGGGCTAACTCTCCGGTTCGGTCTCTATCTTTTTATTACTCTATGGGCTCAACACTGACCACATGCTCCTTGTGAGGACTCGAGTTCAAATGTGACTACATGTCTCCACTTCCTGCTGTATGCTTCCTGTCTCTCTCTACACTCCTAAATAAAAAATCTAAATAAAAGCCGCAAAAGAAAAGAAAACTAAAATAGCTGACTAATGGCAGTGCAATAACGATATGTAGTGTTTTTTTTTTAAACATTGTGTCTGTGAAGGTAGCAGGATGTTCCACCCTCATTCAACATATATACACTCCTCACCTCCCAAATATTCAACAACATAAAAAGAAACCTGACATTTTACAATCTATTCACTGAAAGCATCAAAAATATCATTCAAAAAAGTTAGTATTACAGCTATAATTCATCTCTTTCTCTTCCAGTACAATGTTTTATTTTTCTCTTCTTTTAAAAACAGCAAAATCATCAAATAAGTTGGGGAAAATAAAAGTCAAAATAAAATACAATCAGTGTGGCCTTCCATTAATCGTCTAATAGGCTCACTGAGAATAGAACCCAAATTGTTGTTTTTGTTTTATTTTAAAGGAGGTCTAGGTAGCAATGCTAGCTGCTTGCTAACCGTGCTAGCGCTTTGTTGTGCCCTAAGGGACTCTTTTTTTGTATGGTCGATGTCTTTGTGCCGACTCATCGATACAGACTGTAAAAGGCATGACTGGCACACAGGATATGATCCTAAGTGAGTATGTGTGCTTCTATGATGATGACGATGATGATTTTCAGCTTCATAGTCTCTGCAGTGGTTAACGGAAGAACAATTCTTCTCAATCTATGGACACAGCATGTAATGTACAGTATATAGCAGTACTGACTCAGTCAGCGCTTCTTCTCGATACGAACGTGTCCCGTCGTGTCCAAATTGTCCTCGTTGCAGTGTGCTGCTTTTAAGGGTTACGTGGGCACGGCGGCCTCCAGGCTGCGGCGGCCTTGTCTCAGCTTGCGCTTGTTGCTGTAGAGAGCCATCTCCTCCAGGGCCGAGGTGGCAGACAGTGGGGAAGAAGGCACCTCCGCCTCGGGGTTCACAGCCGGTGCTACTGGGCAGAACAAAAAACAAAACAAACACATGGAACAGCTTACATTAGCGGGTTCTACGGGTAGTTGCCACATGGGGGGGAAGGCAGGTTTTGCCTCAGACATTCCACGCCATTAACCTGCCGTGTAGGAGAACGGCAACTCTGTGCGTCTACCAGTAACCTCACTCCACTAGTTCGAAGACTTTTTCTAGTTTAGCATGGATACACAACCGTATCTTTTATTTATTGTTCTAATCGCTAACGTTTTTTGATTTAAAAAAGGTAGGATAAGTGACATTTCCTGGTTAAAACCTTTTAGTCATCTCGTCTCTCCAGCTCTTTAATAAACAGAAAATGCATTTTCTGGTAGGTGACAACATTTCAGTCAATCAGGATATCAGATATCGGTACCCTGCATTTATCAGCTTCATTCAAGTTCCAATTTTGTCTGCTCATTTCTTTGTGTCGTCACTTCCAATTTCACTTCATCTGTATCCTGCGAGTTCTCTATGGCGATTGGATAACATTTCTATCCTGACCTGAAAATGCATTTTCTGTTTGTTAAAGTGCCGGAGAGACATGAAGACTCCTGTTACTGAACAAACACTCTATAGCAATGAGTACTATCAGAATATAGAGCTACAGTATTTAACACTTATTTTAACCAAAGAAAATCACTTTACCCTACTTTTTGACCTCTATTTACATTGGACCCTTTAAAATGTTTAGCAGAAGCGCACTCCAATTCCAATTGTTTAGATAGGCACGATCATGGCTTCTTGAAATGCACTCAAAGCTAAAAAGGTTGCTGGTAGACATACAGGCTAATGTTGCTTTGAAGGCAATCAGGCAGACAGGTCATGTGCAGCAGGTGTCTGAGGGCCAGAAGGTCCAATAAAAATAAAATGGTAAAATACCACCTTCTCCTGCAAAATAGGCCCCAAATCTACACCCCAGCTGGACGCCACTAGGTTCATTAGCAGTTGCAACTGCTAAAGAACTGGAAATACTGGACTCATGATTGGATAATGGTGAAATAAGCTCAGAGACGAGAGAGCAAGGGCCATTTGCATAGTCTCGGATGCAGACTGATTCGCTCAGTTCAGCAGTTTAGTTTTTCCTCACTTTGATTCCCAGTCTGGCCATGGTCATATAGAGCGTCACAGTCATGACGACGCCAGGCCCAGGAAATAATTGCCAATGCATTTATTCCTATAGACATTTCAAAAAAAGTATATATTTAAAGACCTTTTAAGCGTCGTATGAAGCCAACTCGAGTCGTGACAAATCATGACAACAAACACAATATTTTGGACCAAACAAATAATTACAAAGAAGAAAAACAACACAAGTGTTGTAACCTGCCATTTTATTCTTCTTTCTAATTCTTTGTTTGGCCCAAAACATTGTGTTTATTGTCATGGTTTGTCACGACAAGAGTTGGCTTTGTCCGCTGCGTAAACATCTTTAAATAAATACTTTTTGAAAAGTCTGAGGAAAATGAACGGGGAATAATTTTCCGGGTCTCTCGAGGGGGCGGGACTGCGACACTATTAGACTCCAGTTACGTAGGCAAGACAGAAAGTGAATCCAATTTTACATTGGAGGACCCTGCTCTCTTTTTAATCTTTAATTTTGTCTTATTCAAAGTGGCTCCATGCGTAGCCTGGATCTTGGTAAGAGATTGAGAATTAGTTTGGCACTCCAATCAAAGTTCACTGTGGTCCGATCAACCTGCACCTGTGGAACAGTAAAAGGTGCTTGCACACAACCACGTGATATGTACTGTATCAAATCGTTATCCACGCAGAGTGCATGCAAGTCATGGTAGTAGGAATGCAGGGTGCTCAGAAACTACAGCATACAGGATTATATAACCCATTAAGACCTGAGGCTGATTCTACAAATGTCTTCTACAGTTTTCTGAAAAACATGTTGCAATATTAGTTGTTCTCAAGCATTTTCATATCAAGGACCCCCAGAATTATATGTATTTGGCCGCTGACCCCCATCTAAAAATACTTTGTTCCAGGGACCCCCAGAAGCAAAGAAAAAATTGATTTGTACAATTTCTTAATAGCCAAAGGATAAAACAATGGTTAAAGTGGTTAAATAAAATGACGGGAAGTAGTTCTCAAACGATTTCGTGTCAAGGACAGCCAAAATCTATATATTAGATTAGATAACATGTATTCTATTGCTAGTTTGATCACTTAAAAAACTCTTTAATCTTAAAATAACTAATAACCAAAAATAGCAGATCTACAAGCTCACAGCACTGTAACGTGTTGTGAGCTTATAGATCTGCATGCTTTCATAGAAGACATTGTGGCTTCTATGGAATCCAAATGACTTGAAATCAGTGGTGGTGACTGAGAACTTGAATCCAGAAGCAGCTTACAGTATACCAGCAAGTCAAACCCAGGTAGAGATACCCTCCCAAAGGCAAGTCAGAGTTCTTTAGTGGGACTATCCCAACGCTACACTACGGTTTAACACACAAGAAGCAGGGTTAGAGACTTAGAGTAAGAAAACACACGCATTCAAAAGACCAAGAGAGAGCACACAGTCCGCAAAAAGCACACACTCTCTCTTTCTCACAAAGACACACAGAACAGTGTATGAATCCTACCAATAGGAGACGCTTATCCCAGGTAGTCACCTGAATCAATGGAACAGAAACATCAAGGTATACATTATTGGGGAGACCGGGTGTGGCCTTTGGGGGCAGAGAGGCAGTTTGAATTCATGTCAGGGTTACTGGCCAGGCCACTTTATGAGGACAATTCTGTAAAACGTGTGTCAACATCTGGCAAATTACAAATGTGTACAAATCTTTGAAAGACAATCAATTTGTTCATCTTGCTTCTTAAATGGCAATTTTCTCCTACTTTGCCTCCCTTAACCTAAAAATAAAATCAAACTGGCCACTCACCTGGGTTGCTGGAACCATCATCCATAAATTGCACATCGTCAGCAGCTTCTGGGGTCTGGAAGGTAAGAGGACAAACTAAATGTCTAACTGAAGGGCAGGGAGCGTGTTCTACGGGAAACCTTCACCACGTAAGCATTCAGTGGCAGTGGGAGGCCTGGCGACAGTGTTGATTTCATCCACTAAAACCATGACGAAAAATGTTCGTCGACTACATATAAACTAAACTATGATGACTAAAACTAAGACTAAATGATATATTGACACTTTTATCAACAGGGGTGAGGAACTGTGCCATCTGTCCCACTGCCAGCGTAGCACCACCCAATACCACTTCCCAAAGGATTCAACCCTTCAGAGAGAGACAGTGTCTCTACATCAATGTTATTTCCCCAAGAGAGCTTGGAGGGTTAGAAAAGGGGTTTGCTGAGTTAGGTCATCAGTGGGGCAGAGGGGGGGGGGGGGGGGGGGGGATTGCTGTATTTATGCAGCAAATAGGCCTGTCACAATTATTACATACCGTAATCGCTTAATCGCAATTATTTGAGATAATCACAATTATTTCTGCATAAACGTCAATCGTTTCCATGTTGAAACGTGTCCACATTTGGAAAGAAAAACATATTAAAAATGATTAAATTTGTCAGGGATTCCTTTGCATATTTAAAGGCATTATGTAACTTTAAGCCTAAATACTCTCTCTCACACACACACACACACACACACACACACACACACACACACACACACACACACACACACACACACACACACACACACACACACACACACACACACACACACACACACACACACACACACACACAGGTCATAGGTGAGAGGGTTTCCAACACAAGAGAAAAGGTAAACAACCAGCCTGCCCCCAAAAAAACAAACCCAGGGTGCAACACAACATGTTTGACAAAATTCACAAAACCAGGATCACTGTGAAACAGCAAGGAACAAAAATGAGCACAAATCCACAGCCGGAACTCAAGGGGAATCCAGATGAAGAAACAGACAGCCACAAGATGCCACAACCCCCGGGTTATCCAGATGAAGAAACAGACAGCCACAAGATGCTACGACCACCAGAAACTAAAACCACTTCAACACAAGCTTAGCTCATCATGCCAGCGTGGGATTTCCCCCCTGCTCTCTCTATGCTGTTAAAAAAAAGTAAGACTACGCCCATTTTCAACCTATCTTCGTGTAACTGGTCCTCACTAATGCTCATTATAACATGGTACCATTTGTGTCTGCCCTGTCCGAGTGCTGTGGACAGTTCAGAAAGCCGCCTACCAGTGACATCATCGATCGGGAATCCTGGCGTTCTATTCCTGGAAAGTTAGCATGGTATAATGGAAGCCATCGTTTTCACGTTAATACAAATCTAATATATAATAATAAAATAATATCTTGCTTGAAAAAAGAAAAAGAAAACAGAAATGTCACTGGTAGGTGTGTTTCAGAAGTGTCCACAGCCCTCCTATGAGACACAGGCTGAGTAGAGTTCGTCTTAACCACTGTATCATGAGCATCAGTGTGGACCAGTGTGGATTACGAAGATAGGTTGAAAATGGGCGAAGTCGTCCTTTAACTATACTGATTGTATATGCCCGCCTACATACAGAAAATCGTGCTGAGGCAGCCGGTTAGTATTTGCCCATATCCTCGTGGTGGCTCCTTTGCTCTTACTTCATATCCAGGGGTATTAAGAGGTAAGAGCAAAATGAACATTGTGTGAATATGGTCCATAACATTGCTGGTTAAATGATAGAATCAGTTTCAGAGGGGAAGCCTTGGGTGGAGTTGGGTGGCGTTGTCGGCCTGACATTCAGCTCATGCAGGGGGATGAGACCCAGTTAGGGTCCGTCACCTTTTTCCCTTTCTTCCCCAACTGAATATTTTGTTAGTTAGGAGGTCGAATAACTCTGGATGCGGTGATTGGTTGAGTGTTAATGTCACATTATTGGTGGGGACGTACAGCATGATGATTGGTTGAGTGTTAATGTCACATAATTGGTGGGACGTGTGATGATTCATTAGCAGGTTACAGCTGGTGATGTGTGGAGGGACAATAGAGGGAAGAACAAGAAAAACCATTGACAAAATAAACAAAAGGTTTAACAACCAGGTGCCGATTATTCTTCTGTGTCATGATTTAGTACGAGTACAAACTGTCATTTGTAAAAAAAAAAAAAAAAAAAAAACAGCGGTTAGACTTGGTTGTGCACCGGTGTGTCGTGCACCTAAAATAAGCAGACCTACAAGCTTGCGAGCTTGTAGATGGGCTGTGCTTGTGAGCATGCAGATCTGTTATTTGCGGTGCCACGACAACACAACTAAGTAAATAAATCACCCACGAGAGTTATAGCCAGAACTACACAGAGTGGCCATGAAGGGGCGTCCATCAATAACTGAGCCACTTGCACTGAAGCCCCTAGGATTATTGGAGGATCTAGAGGGGAGGGGGGCAGCAGGAAAAGCCAGGGGCAGGAGGGGAAGGGGCTTGCTCAGCATGCAGCCAATACCTGGATGTCGTATACGGGTTTGGAAGAAGGAATGGCAGCAAACTGACGGTAGTCAAACTTCTTTGACGACAGGGACTAGAAGGATAGCAGAGGAAGTTGGGGTGGAGGGATGGAACGAATGATTGCAGGAATACAGAATGAGGGGGGGGGGGGGAGAGAGAGAGGGAGGGAGAGAGAGAGAGAGCACAGAGGAACACAGTAGAGGAGGTGAGGGAAGCAGGAGTGGAACAGGGAAGGGGGAGAGGTAGGAGGCAGAAAGGCTGGGTGACTCAGACAGCCAACTGTGGCAAATGGAAAGAGAGTAGTATGTTGTTTTAAGCCTGGCTTGGATAAAGGGAGAATGGGGTGGATGTTGGGTGAGTTAATGCAAATGTATTCATGAAGCCAGTCTACTTTGTCCCCGTTCCAGCTTGTCAGTGGTCTGCCGTCCTCTTTTTGCAGGTAACTTCTTAAATTAACAAGAAAGTCACAAGCTACATCTTTGAAATCGTTTCAAGCCGTTTCAAGTCATTTCAACAGAGCTCCATCTATTTACACCTCTACAATACAGGGCATAGCCGTGACGGACATTTTGTGGTGCCACAGATATACAAACCCATACATTTCATAGAGATTTACGAAAATATTTATATAAATTATTTTATGCCTGGAACCAAGCCACCCAGGCTCCTGGTGAATCATGGGCATAAAACATTTGTTTCCGTGTCCAAAAATATTCAAAAGACGCAAACAAAGGGTATCTATAAATTTATCTATGCATGTCTGAAATCCACGTAACTGGAGAACCCTAACCCACCGACTTCAAATTTCACACACACGTTCCACACCACCACAGGGAGTGCAGTGCCCGGCCTTGAGTCGGTCAGACCCACAGTTGTCCAGAACCGCCACAAAAGGCCGCTGCCCAGGCTCTGGACAGGACCCAAATTAGCCAATAAATTGGTGACACCCGATCACCTCTAGATATCCATATATAGAGCTGGCCTGTTCCGACATCACAATGTTGTTCTGACATCTGCATAGACTCCATATTTGGGCATGCCTGACAAAGAACTCCATATACAGTATGGGCATACAAGGGACTTAATAACTGGGTGGGGCATTCATTTCCAACTTGCAACGTTCCAAGTAGGCCAGTGCCAAAAGGGCACCACTCTAGTTTATTAAATATAGTATATAGTATAATTAAATATTCAACTATCTTTTGACACAGACTCAAATGTTTTATGGTCATGATTGATTCACCAGGATAGTTCCAGGCTTAAAACAATTTATATGAATATTTTTGGTAATCTCCATGGGAAAATATGAATGGGTTTTCAATCTGTGGCACGCTGCTATCCTATAGACAAGTGGAGAAGGAAAATCACACTGTGAAGGATCTGGAATTCAGTTCATTGAAGCTTACCAGTCTGCCAGGTGAGGTCACTCCACGAGGGCTCAGTTCTGTTCCAGAAAAACACATGAAATGTGAGATCAGACCAGAGTCGTAGAGGTTCCCTGCTTATTCAGCAAAGAGTTGAGATATATCAGAATCAGAATCGCTTATTAAAGAAGGACAGTATCACGCAAACAATAATATCAGGTCCGTGGACAAATATTACACTTTAGAAACAAGCCCCAAAAAACGGCAACCACCAATATTTACAAGCAACTGTACATAAACAAGTCCAAAGTCGCTTATAATAATGCAGACATGGCGACACTAGGTGTGACCGTCACCCACCTTCCAGAGGGGTGGGAGAAGGTGTTGGTGCCGGTGAGGGCGACTCTGCCAGCTGGTCTAGTGTACCGCGCTTCTTCCCCTCTCGAGACTTGGCGATGACCATCTGAGCCTTGAGTGCATCCTGCTCCAAAGACTTCATTCTGCACGGAAGAAAAGGGTGGGAGACCGAGTTAGATGGATAGAGGAGAGAGAGAGAAACCAAAGGGGGAGAGAGAGAGAGAGAGCGAGAGAGAAGGAAGAAAGATCGAAGAGTGGCTGATAAGGCGCTTGTGCACGTGCGCGCCCACACACGCCCACACGCCCACACGGCCACACACACACACACACACACACACACACACACCTACATGTGCGTACGGCAATTGTGTTTCCAACTACGGGATGCTCCTTGTCCTGGTTTGCGGCGGTGTCTTACTCTAATGGGTCGATCAATGATCATACAGTGAAACTAAGGGGATGCACTCCAGGATAAGGACAACCCTACAGCTTTGGAGGCATGAGACGTACCCTTAAAACTCATGTCATTGGCAGCTGTATACTTTGGGCTGTATGTTAGTAGGATGGTGCACTGAAATCAAGACAAGGTAGCAAGAAGACAGATGACGAAATGAGACAAGAGATGAAGGGGGGGACGGACGACAGATGAGAGAATTGGAGAGGGAGAGAAAGAGAGAGCTATACAGTATAATGAATAAGGCCAAGACGTGCAGAAGCAAGACAGCATCCACAACAAGTAAAAAAAAAAGAAACACATGGGCAGTGGAAGCACTATCACAACGTTGCTGTGACTGCTTGCTTAGATCTTATCTAACTCAATGCGTGCCCCCCCCCACCCATTTCATCCCAACCCACACAAAAAGCAGTGCGCCACACACCACCCACGATGCCGTGCGTCCAGCCCCCAGCACACTAGGGGGGCGGAGGAAGCAGACCTGAGCTGGGAGGCAGCCGAGGCAGGAGGAGGAGTAGAGCTAGGAGTAGTGGAGGCAGCGGTGGTGGTGGGGGGCTGGCCCTGATGAGACGCCCTCACCCTGGCCTGGTACAGCTTCTTAGCCAGGTCCTGCTCATACTGTTTAACATCGTCCTCTAGGCCATAGGGCCTGGAGAAACAACCCACCACGACGCCGGGGGGGGGGAACCAAGGAGAGGAGGAGGGGAGGGAAAGGAGCAGGGAACCAGGAAGAGGAGAGGAAGGATGAAGAGAAATGTACCAGAGGGAAACAAAAAAGGGGGAGACAGAAATAAGGAGAGAGAGAGAGGGAGGAAGGAACAAGGAGAGGGAGGAAGGATAAAGACAAGTAAGGATATAAACAACAACAGAAGAATGGAAGGTACAGTAGAGTTAAGAATAGAGCCCGACCTAATTTGATTGTATTTAACCACTTAAGCACTCAACTTTTTAAATAAGCAAGTAGCCTTTTGAAACGGACGGTTCCCTAACTATGTGTCCCATTCAAAAATGTTAGACGATAACCGATCGGAATGTGTAGCGAGTTTGTAGATCTAGATCTATATTTGAAAAACCTAGAAATCTTTGCCTATAATGACACTAGGTTTAAAGTGATTAAAATGCCCGTATATCGGTAAAACCAATCTCTTGGGCTCTAGTTAGGAAGAATAAATGAGATCAGTGTAGCAGACAGGAAAACGGCATGAGGGAAGGCACAGACCATGTAGCTATGTAAACAGCTATGTCATTCTGTCACAAATAGCCATATTAACATTCACTCTGTATTTTGGAACTGCTGCTTGGAAGAGGGGCTGCTGGGAAATGAACCGAACTTCCAGTTACTAACCCACAGCTGCCAGGAAGTCTGTGTCAGAAGCAAGAGGTCACCGACCTCCACCACAAGAACATTTGAGCGAGTGAAAGGTCAACGGGAATAAATCGGACAAAACGTTGAAAGGAGAACAGGGAAAGAAAGGTTAAGAAGGAAAAATCTCAGAGAGATGGCATGCTAGTGTGTGTGTGTGTACTTGTGGTGTATGTTTTACCGTGCTGCCCTCCACATGGCTCTCTTCTCGGCCTCCAGAGCTCGTTTCTCTGCGGGCGACAGGTCCTTGTCGAAGGCCACGGCCAGCTCGGGGCTCTGCATGCGCAGTCGCTCCTGGTGTCTGCGCTCCGCTTTGGCCGTACGGATGGGAGCCGACGACTCGCCGGGGTACGAGGGGCTGAGACTGACAAACACATCACAAATGGAAAATCATCACATACACATGCCAATGCACAGATTTACATATCCTTGACTAGGGATGGAGCTCGTTAATTCTTATTGAGAACGGGCACCTTATCGAACAGGCTTATCGAGCCGGGTTATTTTTTGTTCTTTGTTCTTTTTGTTGAAAGACGGGAGGCGACAATAAATTCTGAACAGAACCAGTATCTTTTAGAGCCTTCAAATACAGTACTTTTCTAACAGACGGAAGGCAATTGACCTTTTTACTTTTGGAAATAATATTGAAGAAACTGTTAACTGGTTAATGTGTGTACAGTCACTTTAAAAGTGTAACTTTGTTTACTCAGGCAGCGCTGGTTGGCAGGTATCAATACACTTTTAGACCAACATGTTTGTGCCAGAATGGGTGATTGACGTCATGGGCCACTAACATGCTCGATAACAGGATTGATAAGCCCAAAGCTTATCGATACCGGATACGTTATCCGTTTTTGGGGGGTATCGGGTGTCAAGCTCTATCCTTATCCTTGACACGTGTGCTGTAATAATAATAATATCCCATAAAATTCCATGAATTTTCCAAAGCTTTATACAGTAAATAATTCTTGATTCCTCAAACCTTTGGTCCAGGTTGATAGATGAACCTGTGCATAATGTTCTCTCCCAAAGAGATAGAGAGAGCCAATACATCTAAAATGTTTTATTTAGTATTTACCCAGTCATAGAGTTGGGCCGTTGCTCCAATCTGAAGCTGTCTTCCAGGGAATTCCTCTGAGAGTCTGCTTTACCATCTATTGACGAGGGCCTACACACACACACGACAGATTAACAGTGTTTACAGACTGCTGCGTTTTCCGAATATCGTAACGAATTTCCTTTGAAAATAGCCGATCTACAAGCTCACAATGTGTCACAATGTGACGCATTATGAGCATAATTTTATTTTCAAATGATTTATTTATAGATTTGAAAACTTCAAATGGGAGATTCTGTATAATTATTATTATTACTTTTATTTATTTATTTTTACTTTTACTGCAATACATTTTGAATTGTGGACTTGTAACAGAGTATTCCTATATTGCAGTATTGATACTTTTACTTAACCCATTTTGGCGGGAACCCCTTTTAGTGTTTTAAGCATTATGTTATGCTTTAGCTATTGAAAAAGAGCGAACATTTTTAACTCAAATCGTTGCTGCTGGGGGGTCCCTTGAACACCATATTTTCAGATGGGGTCCATTTTTGGGGGTCCTTGACATGAAAATGTTTGAGAACCACTGACATAGAAACATAGGTTTTTCAGAAAAACTATCGTATTTTAGAAGACATTTGTAGAATCGAATTTAGGTCTAAATGGGTTAAGTAAAACATTTGAGTATTTTTCCAAACACTGACCCTAGGGTGCCACAGGGCACTTTGAGAAACCCAGGTCTCGGGACCCATTTGTGGGTTGCGGACACATTTTTATGGGTCCCTTAATTTTTTGTTTCCTACATTTAGTTTTTTTTACTTATTTTCAAAAAACATTCCCTCCCAAAAAGCAACATTTTTCATCAATTAAAAACAAAATTCAATGATTTTTTTCAGTAATTTATTGAAGAAAGCAAAGAAAAATCGAATAAATTGCATAAAATAGAACAAATGTTTAAGAAGTAGTGAAAATACTAGATTGGATCCCGGGGAGACACTGAATTGCTCTTTTGGGCCAGGGGCTAAAAAGTTTGGGAACCACTGGTCTAGTGGCCTAAATGGTAAATGGTGCATTTATATAGCGCCTTTATCCAAGGCACTTTACATAGATTGTGCATTACATTCACCCATTCACATTCATACACCGATGGCGGCGGAAACCATGCAAGGCACCAACCAGCACAACAGGAGCAATTAGGGGTTCAAAGTCTTGCTCAAGGACACTTCGACACTAACTCTGGGGGAGCCCGGGGTTCGAACTGGCAACCTTTGCGGTTACCATCCGGCCACCCCTAAACCTTCCACCCCGATGAGAATGGCCTTACCCAGAGCTGCCACTACAGTAGCTGGGCGGTGTGACATTGTAGCTGGGCGGCGTGGAGCAGTGTCTGGACGGCGTGCTGGACACGGGCTCCACGCTGTACTCCACCCCGTCCAGCAGCACCTTGCCCGTGGCCTTCATGTCCGCCACCTGCTGCGCCAGGTCCTCCTCGTCGTCCTCGTCGTCCTCGTCCAGCAGGTACTCCCGCGCCCGCTGCTGAAACCTCATCTCTGAGAGGGGAATTATATATATATATATTATATATATAATTAGAATTATATATATATATATATATATATATATATTTTACATTTTGTAGTGAGGAGAGGTTATTGAGGGAAAATAAAGGGAAACTCCGCACACTCAATCTGCGCACAATCGGTTTATTTTTTTGCAAGCTTTCGGTCTACTGACCTTCTTCAGGCATAGTGAGGAGAGGTTATTAAAATTAATAAATACAATTATTACATCTCAATCATAAAATACAAAAGGTTTGAGGGATTTCATTTGTGCAGAAAAATTAATAGCTTTTATATATCGTTGCTGTTGGGTAGAAGACTAGAAGTCTCTGTGATCTCCATATTTAAACTTTGTGTTTTTCGTAAATTAACGGCCTACTTGATCATACTACAGTGTCACACAAAAGCATCAAAAGTAGCGTAATTTAAATCCTGAAACGTTTTGGAGATCACCACCCGACAGACATTATTCACAGGGTTTTCGGCTGTGGGAACTGACCTTCCTCTTCCCTCATCTTCTTCAGGTCGTCCTCTCCAACGAGGGAGACGCGAGCTTTGGGTTTCTCGGGCGTCTGCTGCTTGACGTCGATCTCAAAGTATTTCTGTCGGTCCCTGAACGACCGCTGCTCTGGACTGTCTTTACCGCCGGCCGGAGAGGGAGTCTGCGGAGAGGGCTGACACGAGACACGCTGACATGAGCCATGAGGGCGGTTAGGGTGTACTGCAGGTCAGAACGGAGGATGACCTTTAGCAGCCCAACTGTTTAAAGCAGGGGTCTTCCCACGTTTGTCAGGCCTTAGCTGAGAGAAAGATGAAGCAGGGACCCCCCACTACCAATTGTATAAAATTGTGTTGCAGACGTATTCGTAGGCTTCATAGACAGCTTCATAGACTTGTTTGACAGCACTGTCAAGCGTTGCGTTAGCTTCATGTTAATGTGTATTCTCAGACAGAGTAGACCGCTTAAAACTGTTAATACTTAGTAAACTCTATACTTGGTCTGTTCTTCTTTCCCTCTAGTCTACACCAAACTTTCTTTTCTGAAAATAGCAGATCTACAAGCTCACAACACCTTGCAGCGTGAGGCATTGTGAGGCTGTAGATTGGCTATTTTTGGCTAAAGTTCTCCTCGAAATAGGGATGCTAGGGTCCATGTGGTTAATGTAAAAATATATCTAATAATCCTATCCTACCTACTGGTAACTCTGAATCACACTGGTAACTCTGAGAAACCCCTAGGGGTCCCAGACCCCCTGTTGAAGACCCCTGGTTTAAAGCAAAGGGTTGATCAGGGTCGGACACCAACCATTCTCCTCACTGACCCCAGTCAGTGGCTACTAGTCTTTCGATCAATACACTTAAATACTTACTTTTTTACTAGCCTGCACAAGGAATGACAATACTAACTCACCAGTCAAAGCTGAAAATGTTAAAGAATTTTGCTGATCGCTGGTGTTACGTTCCCAGTTCCTACCCACATGAAATTAATTGTTGGCGAGACCCCAAGAACAACAAATGAAAGAAGACCAAAACTGACTGATAAGATGTCCATTTAATTTTGAGTTGCGCATTACCGTTTTTTGGCCGAGTCAAGAGAGGAAATCGAAGAACATTATAAAAGAAATTAGGCATTGAAATTATTAGACCCAACACCAAAAACGAAAACATTTTCAGTCTGATCTTCCGCAAGTCGCATTCCTGACACAACAGCAGCGAATGCAAACTCCCACGATGCATAGAGACAGAGGGACAACCGCCACCGTTCATTAACCCAGCAGATCACAGCCCGACTGGGGGGGAGGAGAGGCACCTTTCAGACCGGTGGGTATACCTGCATGTCCAGAGAGGGCCTGGAGAGGTGAGGCACGGCCGCCAGACTCATATAATCCCGACGGTCAGAGGAGGAGAGGGAGAGCCGGAGAGAGGCCAAGCCACCCCAGCCCCCACCGGCCCCCTCGTACCCCACTAGCTCGTCGTCAAACACCTCGTTGAGGGACTCAGGCTGAAAATGGCCACACAAGTTGTGACTACACTTTGTTGTGACGACGTCCAATTAGAATGGTGCTGTCATAGGCGTACTACATTTCACACAACCTTTAGAATTAATCTGTGGAGATACTCGCGTCTGTACTAGAAAATGGCACCTGGAAAAGTGCCATGTTTTTTTTTTTGCAGGCAGCACTTGAAATAGCTTTAAATAAAGAAATAACTTTAATCATCCATACCCAACCATGCTTCTTGCAAACATTAAACACAGTTTTGCCTTAGCCACTGATAACAATCCATGACTGTAGGTCTGGAACCTTAACATTTAACAAACAGGTTTATTTGAATAGGATTTCAATTTGTTGTTTGTGGGGGAAAATAAACACACATAAATAGGAAAAGACAGTTTTGTTATATTTGTTATAAATTTAAAACCCTCAGATACTAACTAACCGCTGTACAGTGAGATTTTAAGGAACTAATCTTAAAATAACTGAAAACAGCAGCCTATTGAAAAGCGATGCATTGAGAGCTTGTAGATCGGCCATTTTCGTTGCTTAACATGCTTCTGTGGAATCAAAATGACTGAACCTGCACTGTAATGCATGGATATGTATCTCACCACACTGAGAAGAGTAACTCACCTCTGGAGAAGGAGAAGGCGGCATGGGGTGGACATTGTTGTTCCTCACACCATAGAGGTCCTGTGGGACGGAAACGAGGGCAATAAGTACAACGTTAAGCCAACTTTAGTACGACAAAATGTCCCTCACACCGAGCACAAAGATAGGGAAAGTGAGCAGGCATGGTGTTAAAGAAGGGGAGTCAGGTGAGTGTCGGCACAGGAAACCACGCAAGGACGTTCAGTCGCATTTGGGGATAATTTCTTTTTCAAAGAAACACCACTGATGACGATGTCTAGAGATGGGACGATATGAAAATTACACGTCACAATTATTGTGGCAAAAATAATTGCGACGATATCACGATAATCAATATAGTTAAAACTTGCCACTTTTGTTTAACCACTTGAAACCCCTAGCATCCCTATTCTGAGGGGGACATATTCCAAAAATAGACAATCTACAAGCTCACAATGTGAGCTTCTACATCTGCTATTTTTGGCAAATCGATTTGTGTAGAGTGAATTAAGAGCATTATAAATGCGCTCTTTCCAAGTCTGTTTGATCAAAGTATAGATGGTTTAAGTGGTACTAAATTTGCAGCTCAACAAAAGCCAATTCATCCTAGTGTATGACAATTTCAGGATAAATTAAAATCCCCACCATACGATTATGTTGAGTGTTTTTTTGTATCATAATAAACAATAACGATTATCGCCCCATCCCTAACGATGACACTGTTGTACCAAAACAAACAACAACAACGATGAAAGTGAGTGCATTCCACGGCACTGGCTCCGATAGGCCAGCCTGCTCCACGAGGGTCGGGTATGGCAAAGCATGCTTAGTGACGTCACAAGCCGGGAGGGCTCTGGGAGCCCAGCACGCCGTGCAGCCTACTGTACCTGAGGCGACTCCAGCAGGGCCATGGAGTGAGGCACGGCAGCGAATGCCTTGTATGCCTGCTTGAAATCGATGGGGAACTCGTCGGGCGAGTTGGGGGAGGGGGCGCGAGGCTGCAGGGGGAAGGGGGTTGTATGGAGGCAAGAGAGAGGAGGGCAGGGTAGGGCAGGGTAGGGCAGGACGGGGCAGGACGGGGCAGGACGGGGTGCATGTGGTAGGAAACCAAAGGGAAGGAGGAGGAAGAGGCAGGAGGGACAGACAGACAAGAAGGAGAGGGCAGACTATGAGAAAACCAGCAAAGTCGGAAGAAGACAGTGGAAGAGAACAGGTGAACGTCATGGCAGCTGGTTTCATGTGAGAGAGGGAGGGTGTACCAGAGAGACAGACAGACAGACAGTGGGGCTTGGAGAATGAGGCAGTGCTGCTGCGTTTAAAGCTGCGACTATGATTTTCTGAGCACTCTGGGTATGAAATAAATTCAGGAAGACATGGGATCACAGACAGTCACGTCAAGGAAGAAAGCCGGTTAATTCCAGAACAGTGAGGCTATGGTCTCGTCTGAGGTCTCACTAGGGTGGGGAGGCTGTGCCACCGCGTGTGGGTGAAGGTGTCCCACTGGACTGTTAGGCACAAGCACAGTTGTATCCCCTGTGCCTGTGGGTGGGTGTGGCAAGTCGTGTTGCCTGGTAAGTACTGGTTAGATGATGGTAGGCGTTGAGCCCCACCTCAGCCCAGGGGTTAAGCGAACCGCTGACCGGGGATAGACTCCCGCGTTCTCGGCAGATACCGACAATAAGCCTCTCCAACCTGCTTACTGTCTAATGTGTGTTGTACAATATGCTATATGGCTCATACAGTGGCAGTGTGGGCAGCACAAGGCTGAGAGGACAGAGGGGAGGGGGGACGGGCTGCATACAGTCCTATGTGGGGGTAGTGAAGGGTCTTACAGAGGTCTGGGAGTTGATGGGGGAAGGGCCATGCTGGAAGGGGTTGGGGCTGTGGCCATCCGGGCTGGCGGGAGACGGGGTGGACCACACGCGTCCGAGGGGCTGGATAGCCCCCGGTCTCGTCTAGGAAGAGAGAGAAAAATACATGTAAGCTACATTAACTCATTAACGGTTAAAACCGGGAAAGCATGTCATATTAGATTTAATGTTGGCTAATCAAAAATAGCAGATAAACAAGCGCTGCAAGCTTGTATATGGGCCATTCTACCGAATTGGTTCAAATTCAGAGTTGGAAATTGTGTAAAATTGGTATGCTATTTTGGAAAAACTTTTACCATATTCATGTTGCACCAGATCTAAGGGACACATATTTAGTAAAGGCACACGCAATTATCATATTGTATTTTAATAATTAACAATAATAATATTCTTTTAATAATTGACATATAAAGGAGGTTTTTTAAATAATTGTATATTATCTCAATTAATGTATTGTGATTAATTAGACCATACTATGACATTACTACAGTAAAAAGTCTGAATACTAAATTGTTTTTTAATGTGTTTTTCATTGTGGGACTGCAATTTGAACCAATTCGGTAGAATATCTGCCCATATCTGCTATTTTTTTTTTTTAATTTATAAATAAATAAATCATAAAAGTGTGCAAACTACTGATTTATATGGTATTTGTAGAATCGGCCTCAGGTCTTAATTGCTTAATCACTTAAGCTGTATTTAATGTATCATACGACGAAAAGCAGAAATAAACTATCTACAAGCTCACAATGCGTTGCAACGTGTTGTGAGCTTGGAGATCCGCATCTTTGTTGTTGTATAATTGTAAAATGATGGAAGTTCGCACAAAGTAGGGAAGTCACAGTCAATGTGGTTTGGTCCAAAAATCAAGATGAATGAAGCATTGAAGCATTAAATGGTAGAAATGTAAACTGGAGGAGATGAAAGTGTAGTCTCTCAAAGGACTCCCAACTACTGGCCAAGCATCAAGTCTATTTCACACTCACTGAAGACGGGCTGCTGCTATCTCTGCCGGTGACGTTGGTGGGGTAATGAATGCCTGCCTGTAAAGAAAATATGAATGAGAATGCATGGATGGACACGGCGGCTCGCATGACCAGACACACCCACAGGCTTGAGTTTCAACAGGCATGTCGCACCAACTCCAGGAGCACATACTAAAGTCACCGTGCCTTAGCTTTGGAGCTGCTGTCGATGAATGGAAGCACAGAGCATTCTCACAACTGGAACAATGTAAATAGACAACCGCTAAGGCTTGATGCATATCGTTTACAACATGCTAAACTTTGTCACATCGTCCCCGACATGTTTTCTAACACTTCTCTACCAGGGACGACAGAAAATGCATCCAATATTACTCGTCGATAGCACATCTTTCAACATAGCAGCCTGTACCTGATCTAGTTTAACGAGATCAAATGTGTCACAGCAGCTAGCAAGTAGGGATGGGACGATAATCTTTATCATTTATCGTTATAAAAAACACTCACAACAATCATATTACGGAGAATATAATTTATCGCAAAATCGTTCTCCGTCATACACTAACTAGGATGAATTCGCTTTTGTTGAGCTGCAGTACCACTTAAAGTCTCTATACTTCATTAAACAGAACTGTAAAGAGTGCATTGAATTGGTAAGCTCCTATTTCACTCTACTCAAATCACTTCGCCAAATATTACAGATCTAGAAGCTATTTTTGACGAACGTTCCCCCCAAAACAGGAGGATGCTGGGGATTCAAGTGGTTAACAAAAGTTCCATTTTGAGCTTTAATCATATTTTGATTATTGCGGTAATATCATTCATCTCAATTATTTTTGCCACAATAATGGTGACATGTCATTTTCATATCGTCCCATCCCTACCACCAAGTATAGACAAACGGACAATCAAGTCACTTGACATTGCTCTCCATTATGATCTCTGATCCACTCACTCACTCTACGAGAGCAAAGCAACAGCCAGTCGGGGAGGAACAGTCAACATGCTAAGATGCTGTAGCTGAGATGGTTAGAATCAGCATGTCAAAACAGACAAGCCACACTGCAGAGAGCAGAGGGCTTCCAATAGTAATTTAGAATGACATTGTTTGCATCTTTTACAATGATATGTTGGTCATTTAAAGACCAAGCAGATGACAGATGAAGTCATTAAAGGGACACTTCAACCTTTTTGCAATACAATATATGTTAATGACGTTTAGAAGATTTAGAACACTTTCCTGTTGTTGGTCTTTATGTGTGTAGTATGTGGTTTTAGATATTTTAGATTTTAGCAGTGAGCCCAGTATCTCTGATGTCATCGACACTGGGCTCACTTCCTTCCTGGACTACAATTCCCATAATGCTTTGGTGCACTGCTCCTCCTTGTGGATAGGTGGAGGGCTCTCTTACAGTGTTTCCACACTTGGGCAGACAGGCGTGGCCGTTTTCCGCTGTCTGCCGGCGTATCAAAAACCCACAAAAAAACCCCACATAAAACCCCCCAGGAAAGTGTTCTAAATCTTCTAAAATTAACATTTTTTTTAGCAAAAAGGGTGAAGTTTCCCTTTAAGAATTTAGGGATGTATGGTATAAAAACAAATACACAAAAATAGAATATTTTCAATTGGCACATTATGACCACAGATATGCTCTAAATGTGTGGATAAACATAATCATTACAGCTGGTCTTTAAAAGAACAAATATGTAAATATGAGTTGGTTCTAACGCAATTAGTATTCACTATTAATTGTGACTTCGAATTAAGTTATATACAGCTACATATAATATACAGCCCGAGCTTGTATAATAATGCTGAGAAAGCCAGGCCGCAGCAGAGGGGCCCATAGGACCCACTTACAAAGCGCGTCTCCTTGCCTCCACACAGGGAGCTGTTGGACGAATGGTGGCTGGGCTAAGGCAGGGAGGGAGGAAAGATCAGAGGGAGCCAGGCAGAAAGTTGCTCTGCATCTAGACTAGGGTTGGGATCCGGAGTGGAGAAACCGGATCCAAGACTGAGGAACCACAAATCGGTTCCATCACATTTGGAACCATTTCTGGAACTGATTTTTAATCACACCGTCAGAGCTGGACTTTTAAGGACCACCATAAAGGTGATTTTTCGACCGAATATCTGAGTGAATTTCGGAGGACGTAAAAGAAAGAAAATGACCTCAGTTTATATCAATCACGTTTGCACACTGCCAGCGAATATTTTGACCGTATAAAGTTTTTTCGGACCGGGGTCGATTTAATCCGTTTTGGTGTTGGTGACAGGCTGACAGCTAGTGATAGCCAGGGGGGCAGTCAGCCAGATATTTCGTGAAGCCTCATTTGAAATCGGTAGTTCATATAATGGCCTGTTGTGGCGCTGGACTGGACCCAAAAAGCCCCATAGCTCCATAGAGGCCCATGTATTTTGGCCCAACTTCACCTAGACTGTATTACCTTAATAAACATGGTCATGAATACTTTCTTCTTCCAGTCACTAGTTTAAAGTCTCATTTCTAATGTCATAATATTCTTTTTGGAAAATTATGGTCCCATTAATTAAAAAAATGACCATAAAGTCGCGTATGTTCTGAGGGGCGTGGCTACCGTTACAGTCTATGATCGGGATTCCCCTCCCACTCAAGAGTCTTCTCCTCCCACTCGAGTCAAAATAAAAACCAACGGAGAAGAAGGGGGGAAGTCCCGCCTCGTTGTCTGGGCAGCCAATGACCAGCTGGTACAAAACGGAGCCAGCCAATGGCCAGCTGGTACCAAACGGATCTAGAAAGATGGCGACTTACATCAGGAATTAGCATATTATTACAGGCTTCATTTTACGTTCATGTTAGACCCGGGGAACGCTTTGTCCATATTTTTTACAGTCTATGGTGATAGCCTACTACTTTCGGATACGCAAAACGCAGTGTAAAAACATACCAGTGTGCAACCACCTTAACTCTCACAAGTTTTACAGTTGGAAGTAAACCTTCTCGAGTAACACAGAGGGTCCATGTACCTCACTTTAAGAACCAGTGAGGTATATATAGGAATCATTCAATGGAACCATTAAGGAAATAGACGGTTAAGAGGGAATCGTTAAGAAACCCGTTAAAATTCGAAAGGATCCCAAACCTAATCCCCGACCAATGGCGAACAACATAAAATAAAGGATGGAGATGTATTTTTCTTTAGAGAGAGGAGTACTGAGGGTTAGTGGGACTCACCGGCTGGATGGTGGGGGAGTAGGGGGCATCTCTGATTGGACTGTCTGTCCTTGGGAGATCACCAGAAGCCCCCTGGAAATATAAACAAAAATGGAAATATAAACAACGACTGCTTTTAGACCAATATCATGTTAAACGTATCAAAAACATGTACAGTACATGAACAGTCATGTACATAGATTAGTTAACAAGATTTTTCACAGTAAGGTAATCCCCTAAAATTATTAGCAAATAATAAACATGCACTCTGCTAAGAGGTTGCGCTCAAGGTGTGAATTCAGACACCCTGCTGCCATAAAACTGCTGTGAAATGTGAGTTTATGGCCATTATATCGTTATTGTGGGGCAGACATCTCAATATTACAACTTTTTGTGTGTTCTTTTCTGTAAATTAACATCCTACTTGATCACACTAGCGTCACACAAAAGCATTCGAAATAGCAGATATGCAAGCTCAAAATGGGGCACAAAGCATTTTGAGTTTGTAGATCTGCTACTTTTGCAGTTTGGAAAAAAAAAACATTAATCCTGAAAAGCAACAGTTTTGGACAAACAAGGTTTCCACACAACAGTTAGGAGTTTGGTACCAGCAGCCACTGCAGCACGCAATTAAGCGTCCATTTCAACTTGGTATTTCTGATTAAATTCAAATTGTCTCATCCATCAGTCTTTTTTTTTGGCAAATCACCAAACAGTGTGACTAATTTGCTGCCCTGGTTATGTTGGCTCTGTGGACAGCTGTCAATACTGACATTACTGGCAATCCTAACTTGGACAACTCTGGACTTTTTCACTTCACTTGCTCACAGATATCACACACAATATCCTTTCCAACTCAAACTCTGAGTTAACGAACATTGGTTTGTTATTTTGGGATTAATTCAAGCAAAACAACCATTATTTTAAAGACAAACTTAACGATGACTTTTGTGATGTGTGAACCGTGCATCACAACATGTAGTAGTGTAGGTTAATTAGGCAAAGCAAGGCACTAACATTATCAGGGTTGGGGGGGGACCTCCACCATCATGTACACACCATAATAATACGCACACATTTCACTGTAAGCCACACAAGATTAAAAAGAATAGTTCCTGGGATCATACTAGGCAAGACTGCCAAGTTGCCGCATAATTCCAAGGTCTCCGCTGCCGTAGCCAGGTCCCCGTGATACAGGTGCAAAACCAGTGTATGTTAGCCACACCATGCTGCCCTTCAAACCACACACAGGTGACAGGTGTGCCTCTTGCCTTGGAGTACAACCAGGGCTGCAGCTGGCCCGGCTTCCCATAGCCAACGGGCGGCCCCGACAGGATACGCTCCTGCGGGGGGCGGCCCTTGCCTTTGCGATTTGCCACCAAGAAAGGGTTCTCCTTAAAGCAGATGGGTTGAGAATCCACAAGGTTTTCGTCCTCTTCTTCACCACCGGTTAGGGATGATGCCGAGCTGTCTAGCATCGTCGAGTCGACCTTTCCTTGCGGGGCGGCGGTTTCGCCGAGAGAGAGCTGGGAGGTGACGTGCGTCAGCCCCGTCTCTGGGTTTATACTGGGGCAGCACTCGGGGTCCACGTGGTAGAGGGGCTGGGAGGGGTGGGCCATGCCAAAGCCCAGGGGCTCTAAGGGGGCACCGCAGTGGGCCTGCAGGGGGGCCTCCATGGGAGCAGTAGGTTTTACAGTGGGAGAGGACTGAACAGGGAACAAAAGGAAGAGAGACAGCAACAGAGGGTAGAGAGGTACAGTGAACTGAAATGACAGCAATGGAGGGTAGAGGTAATGAAAGCAGTTACAGAGGGAGCAAAGAGCTGAACAGTGACATACACAGCAAGCTTAAAATAGCACTGAAAGGTGTCAATGACAGAGCCGGAAAAGAGCCAAAGATAAAGCCATGACTAGGGCTGTCACGATTATGACTTGACGATGAATTGTCATACAAAAAAATGCTAACTATTTAATTGTGTGGCTTTTAGGCCCTGTAAACAAAAGCTGCACGAGGCAGATATGACAAAAAAATACTTAAAATACATAAATGACCGACACCAATAATCAAAATAAATAATGCATTATGGGAAAACTACGCCTTATTTAATATTTTATACTCAAAATTCATTACAAAACAGTGGAAATAGCTCATTTACAAGAGCTCACAACTGTAATATTGTAGATCGTCTATTTCCATGATTGGCTAGTTATTTCTCAACATTTATCAGCATGGAAACCATTATGACGAACAAATAATTATGATTATCTAAAATAATTGCGATGATCACAGGCAATTATGTAGTCATGTGACAGGCTTAGTATTGACCTTATTGAAAATAGTAGTGTGAAACACAGCCAGGAAAAACAAAGAGAGACAAAGGGAGGGTAAGTAACAGGGAGACTTAAGGGGGGTCATTTCCAGTGAGTAAACCTAAAAATAGATCTGAGGCGGCCGATACATATGACTTATTTTTGTGCCACTGCCAAGTCATTAGAAGACAGCGACCGTGTCTTCACATCCTAGCACTGTTTTAGTTCTATTTACAGACTTGACACACTTGTCAGGCATCCAGCACTAAGAAACACCCACATGGTGTCCATTCAATCTGAGCCTGGTGCCTACAGTAGATAAGCTTCTCAGTGGTCACCATTCCAGAACCATTAGAGAAGTAGTAGAGACACTTTGAGTCTGCTGGTCATCACATTATTGGCTTAGGAATGCGACATTAAATTAAATAAAAATCTCCTTGAACGACTCCATGAAACTGCACTGGACAGGATGGGGCTGTTGAAAATAAAAGGCCATGTGAAGGTAGACGCAATACAACATGTGACAAAATGCACAAAGCTGTATACTGTAGGTCTGTAGCAGATACAAATCTGTGGTATGGGGGTTTCAAATAGCCGAGACCTGAAGAATACTTCAAATATTTCAGAACCAACCTACAGTATACCTCTAAACCACACCAACTAGCTACCCTTGTGAATCCTTCAGCAGGGGCCGTGGCATATCTTGTGTCCGTGCCTAAGAATACTCCTCCTGGCATTGTGACACATGCAGTAATGTGGTTCTCAATGGGCGGGATGTAAGTGGCCCGTAGCATGAGGGTCAGCAGTGCTGGCATGGCCACAAGTGCTTTTTTGGCACCGGAGGACTGTGACAGCTGGGGTTGTGGTGTCTAGGAAGCTCTCCTTGTGTGACTAACTAATATCACATGCTGAGCTACCCCCATGCCACACTGCTGGGATAAGTAAATGGCGCAAAAGGAGAATGGGGGAACAGAACGAGAACAAACGTATCAAAGTTTATCTCCGTTTATCGCCAAACCCATTTAGACAAGTTGCACCTATGTTTTTCGTAAATTAGTGCCCCACTATATCATACTACAGCGTCACACAGCAGCAGCAAAAGTAGCGGATCGACAAGCAAACTACCATTTTTGTATTTGAATGCTGAAAAGTCATATGAGGTTTGCAAAATATATTTTTTCTTTATTTTAGTTTTTAATTTAGGCAGGATTTCTTTTAGAAGGCCTCATGTCTTAACCCATTCTGTACGGGAACCCCTTTTGGTGTTGGCATCATGTTATGCTTTAGCTATTGAAAAATAGCAGATCTACAAGCTCATAGCGCGCCACCGAGTGGTGCGCTACAAGCTTGTAGGTCTGCTATTTTTTTTAAATCGAAGGACGACTGACATTTTTTTAATCTGATCTCAGGTCAGAATGGGTTCATCAGACCAGTGTGTTGTCCAGTGGAAACCTCGTATGAATCTGATCTCAGGTCAGAATGGTTAATTGGTTAATTCTCACAGCTTATTAACAGGCTTCACATGCACCATTACCACATATGTAAGCCCATGGAATCTGCTGAAACTGCACTCTTGTCTTCAAGTTATTTAATAAACTAAAAATCTAACCACGTCATATTTAAATCAGAAATGTTCAAATTAAAAGTAATAAATGAATGAAGGCAGTCTCAACGGGCCTTTGTGATACGACCAAAGCAGGACAGGTGGAATGAAGCAGGGTAATTCTTCCTCTTCCACCAAACGGTAAAGACGAACAGCTGCAGAACATTTGGTTGGCTAAGTTCTCTTTATAAAACCAGTAATGTGATGGCCTGCTCAGTGCTCACTAACAGGAAAATAACAAAATGCTTTTTTGTGTAAGATCTTGCCTTTGTTTACAGTTTACGCTCTAAGATAATCCTTTAAAGCCATGTATCTAAACATCGACTGTGGTACAAAGTATCACAACAAACTTTGCTGTAATCAACTGACCCCATCGCTGGCAATAATTTACTGTCACGCTGTTCCTGCTTTTCAATCAATGCCATAGAAATGCCTCAAAGTAAAGCACAAATCATACACAAATTACACTGTACAATGAAAATGACAAGAGAAATGAATGAAAGGAGAAAGTAGAAAACATCCGAGAGCCATCTGTTGACTGGAATCCAAATACTCACTGAGGAAAGTTGACAGGACTAGGTCTGCAGTAATGTCCACACGCTACACGCTCCTCTAAGGTCTATGGACGTCCACAGTAAAGACACTTTTTGGTGACACTCTCCGGCCCCCGTCTTGCACCCCCTCCCACTCGCATGGCTCCGTCCAATTCCAAGCCAGACCCAACGTTTTAAAATAACCCTCATGAGTAAGTGGCTGAATAGTAGCCAGCTGTTCCCTTCCCCCAACATGACCAGTCTTTTTGATCAGCCTAGGTCTAGGAACTGGAGCACCAGGCAGCACCAGAGTCCACCCCTTTGGGCAGTGCAAACTCACGTTTCCTTTTTTTGCACCTTCTTTGAAATGCATGTACCGTAAACACTCGTCATCTTCGCCATATCTTCTGTTCCTTTTTTAATCTGCTCTGAGGAAGGCTGAGGCCAAAACGTGTTCTCAACAAATAGAAGAAATGTGCGTCTGAGCCCGTCTTGCATCTTTTATTTTAAGACTTGGGAGTGCCACGTATTTCCACTTTAGTGGTATTTGTTCTTCCGTTCCTCTCTCAGGAGTTGGCCTGGGTCTTCACGTTAATCCTTGCCCATCCAAGTTATTCTCTGCGGGACCAACAGCTGCTCTCATTGTCCCTTTGTTGTTCAGAGAAACATTACATCACATTGTGTTCGGTTCTTTTGTGTGGGTTTTAGCCTCGACTAGACAGCGAGGACAAGGTACTGTATTGGTTCAGGAATGCATGACTCGGACGTTGTGTGAACATGCATGGCGAGAGAGGTTGACATTCTGGATTTCGCTGTCTCTCATTCTCTGACCACTCTGTGGCCAACTGCCTGGCCCTGGGTCAGCATTGGTGTCCAGAGGGGTAAACACATACATTCCACAGGGATGTCTATTCTGAGCCATGAAGGCAGCTTCCCACATTAGCCGGGATACAAGAATAGTAATACAGGTATTTATTGCTTCTTTATGTATTTTAGGCATCTACTGCTTCTTCCAAAAGGAAATCTTAAAGACTTATTTTCTTTCTTTCTTCAAACATGTTTGGGTTTATTCATGGGCAGGAAAATAATACATACATACATAATAATAGAGCTTCTATTGAAAATTGATTTCACACTTTGTGTAGTTACTAGAGCAATGGTTTTCAAGTGGGGTCCACGGACCCCTCCAGGGGTCCTTGGGGGTTTCAGGGGGTCCCCAGAACAGCTTCCTGAAAGCTGAAAGTCTTTGAGTCAAAAGGCCCATTTGAAAACCACCACTTTAGTGTCATCATAACCTTAACACCTCCCCCATTGTCTTACAACAAGAGCTGTTGGTGAGGCTTAAGTTCAGGTGGGTGTGAAAACTATACTATACTTAATGAACTGGTGGGTGAGGCCACATAAAAACATAATTCGAACACTTAAAAAGAAGTACCTGATGATGGGGGTGGGGGGGAGGAAGAGATCACGCAACACTCCATCTTTAATATAGCTTCACAATCATTTTAACCTTGGCATGAAAAAAGCTTGGGAACCACTGTACTAGAACTAGAGATGTTGGATCAATGGCTGACACAGTATGGTGGAACTTACCCAAGCCCCCAGAACAGAAAGGGAGAACTGAAGCTTAATGGACATGCTGGCCGATCATAGGCACTGCAGCGAGATTACGGTTGGGGCTTAGATACATGAAGGAACTTAAATTGTTTCGTCCAATGGGCTCGACTCACGAGCATGCGAAACAACGTCACAATCGTCACAGAGGCCCCAAATAGGTCCCGTGACTCCAATCACACTTTTCCAACCCGGAAGAAGGGGTGAATATGGAGTATCATGCGTTGGGTGAGGAACTCCATACAAGTGAATGCCCTTTCTATGGACTTACCCTGTTGACCTTCTGTAGACTGGTGGTGGGCAGTGCAGCTAGGGTCTTGTAGTCCAGTTTTAGAGGCCCAGCACTTAAGTTCTACAGGGAGGGAAAGATGAGTCAGCTTAAAAGCGAAAAAAGGGGCTGTGGTCTTTTTAACCCATTTAGACCATCTAAATCCTGACCTAAGTTATTCAGATTGAAAAATAAATTAAAACCCATTACAACCGGGAAAGCATCTGTGTCATTTAACATTTTCTTTTGCGTTGGCCATTCAAAAATAGCAGATATACAAGCTCAGAGCATGTCACTTCATGCCGTGATGCGAGCTTGCATCTGCTATGTTTGAACATTTTAGACAAATCTTGAAATTCTGAAAACTACTTAAGAAAATAAGAATGTAGAATACTGCATATTGTCCATGTCGCACAGAAACCTTTTATCTCCATATTTCTTTGACTTTTTCATAAATGAATGCCCTACTTGATCATACTATACTACAGCGTTGATGGGCTACTTTTGCCAGTTTTAAATTAGAATCCTGAAAAGTAATTTGAGATATGAGGTTTCCATCCGAATATAATATACTCTGTAGCAATGACTACACACAGAGGTGTTCCCGGCTTGAAAGGTGTAACAACGTATAATGTTAGCTCTTTCCAGGTCTAAATGGATTAAGACTGAAAGCAGGTGGGAGAATTCTCGGGTCAACAGTGGCCTACTGCACACATGGATGCTGACCAAAAGTGAACAAAGCACGGGCAGTGAGCATGATCCTATGGAGATGATTTCATTGTGTTTGTAGACAGACCCTTCTTTCTACCCAAACCAGAGACTTGTCTGTCTGAGGACCTGTGCCCGACCAGGAAGAGTCTCACCTCAGTCTCCTCCTCCAGCAACCTGTTCGCCTCCTCGCGCTCCAATCGCATTCGCTCCTTCACCAGGAAAGAGGGGGTAAAGGAGGAAGACACCCAAGCACGCACAGAGCCACATCATGAGGGTTAGCAGTGAAATGAGAATGAAATGATGATGGGGAGGGAGGGGTGATTTGCATTGAAGGAAGGGTAATGAATGAATGAATGAATGTTAAAGGGGATGAAATGGACGGAACAATAATCATAAACGGAGGAGATGGGATGAATGAATGAATGGTAATGGTGTAACGGTGAATCCATCCAAACACACCAAAAAAGAGAAGAGGGAGGGGAAGAGGAAAGGAAGGGAGAAAGAAAAAAGAGGGAATACAGAGGAAAAGAAAATGATAGAACCCACACACACATTAGAAAGGTGCTCTGTTGAATGGTTTACCGGAGCAGAAAACAAAAAGCATGCAAGGTAGGACTTTATGGACACAATGCCCAGCAAAAGCAACATTCACCCAATGGATGCTGCACAGAGCTGGAGCGTTGGACACCAAAAGGACACCTGGTGTCCCTACTTTGAGCACGTCATTTGATTATAGGTGAAAAATGTCAACTATTTTCAAAAATAGCTCACAAGTTCACAACACTGTGCACCACGGCGTGTTGTGAGCTTGGGTATTTCAAAAGGTTTCCCCTCATACACATGTGACACAATATGGCATGGAATTGTGGACAAAATGTTATCCAACGATAACGCCTCTGAGAGGTTAAATCTCATCAAATGTGGCTCAAATGCAGGATAAATAATGGACTTTGATATGAAAAGGGTTGCAAACCACTGTCCCGCAATGTCACTCACCACTTTCTCCATCTCTTCACGCTCCCACTGCGACGTCTCCCTCACCATCTCAGACTCCTGGACAAGGAGAGGTCAGGTTTAATCACATGAAGGTTTATTCAGGTTTATTCTGGGTGAACAATCGGTGAACAATAGATCTGCAATAGATTTCCGCTAAAGAGATCTGGCATAGAGGGGGAAAGAATGAGTGGACCAAGTATAGAGCACTGGAGGACCTACTGCGGTCAACAAGTGTGTACGGTATGGTAGTATGTTCCGAGTGAGTCTCACCTTCTGTAAGATCTCCATCTCTTCCGGGCTCAGGTCTCTATCTATGGAGGAGATGCTCTCCATGCTGTTCTTGCGAACGATGCCCGCCGATGCAAACGGGTTGGCGATGATGCCAGGAGAGGCCTGAGGGTGGACGTACAACAGACAGACTTGAATTTTACAATCTTTCAATAGATGATTATCTTTTGAACAAGTGCCCCATCCCCAATAATGAACATAAATGATAATGATCAAAAATAATTGATCACCGAGCAGACGTTCATTCATGAGCTAGAATTTCTTGAAATATATTTTTGACATTCACTCCCGTTACTATAGTCTTTTTCAAAATTATAAAACGTAGCAGATCTACAAGCTCACAACACATCACGCTGCAACGTGTTGTGAGCTTGTAGATCTGTAGCAGGCAACCATAAAACGACTTGTCTTTTAGTTCTACTACTTTTATTTAGCTTATGACACACGTCAGTGAAAAACGTCAGTCGACGAACATTTCTCGTCATAGTTTTAGCTGACAGCAATCTACTATGCTGAACATAAATCCGCTCCCTTTGGGACTCCTGGTCGGCGGGCGTCTCGTCTCACCTCCACGGCGGCCGCGTTGTTCGCGTCGAAGCCGTCGCACACCAGCATGACCAGCGTGTCTCCCACGGCGCGGAGCACCCGCACCGCCTCCGTGTGCGTCATGCCCAGCAGACTGTGGTTGCTCACCTCCAGGATGCGCATGCCCACCTGCAGGCGCGCGTCTCTGGCGGCCGCACCCGTTGAGCTCACCTTTGATATGCAGGGCAGGGACGTAAATATGACACAGATCTCAAGTTAGATCTCCATTCAATTCAACCTTTATTTATTATGTCAAATATAAGTAAGCCTTGCCAAGCCATGTGGCCCGGGGCAGGAGCCCATCTCCTGTTTCTGTAGTGTGAGGCGGATTGAGTTACATGTAACACCCCCTGGACATGGCACTAGTATGTCGCAGGGATTTACTGCAATCCGTCCATTGATGCGGAGCGCCAAGCAGGGAGGCTTAATTGGGTCCCATTCTTATAGTCTTTGGTATGACCCGGCCAGGGAATCGAACTCACAACCTCCCAGTCTCAGGGCAGACACAGAAACCACAAGGCCACTGAGCTGGTTTATTTGTAACAGAGCTCTTAAACTTTTACAAACAATAGTGAAAGATAGCGTGTGTAAATAAATAACCAGAGAACCAAGATACAGCAGAGCATAAATATTGACTAATGGGCATAAGGTGCATAATGTAAAAATTCCATAAAGATTATATATAAAATAAATGCATATGAATACTGTATGTCCCTATGCGCAGAGGAATTTACTGTATGATAAGCAGTGTTGGGCAAGTTACTTTTAAATTAGTAACTAGTTATAGGTACTACTTTCAAAAAGTAACTTAGCTACTTTACTAGTTACTGCATTAACCCATTCTGACCGGGCACCCATTTTGGTGTTGGCATCATGTTATGCTATAGATATTGAAAAATAGCAGATCTACAAGCTCATATCGCGCCACCGAGTGGCGCGATACGAGCTTGTAGGTCTGCTATTTTTGAAAAAAATCGAAGAACGACTGACATTTTTAGAATCTGATCTCAGGTCAGAATGGGTTAATCAGACCAGTGTGTGTCCAGTGGAAACCTCGTATGAATCTGATCTCAGGTCAGAATGGGTTAAGAAAGTAACCAGTTACGTTACTAGATACTTTTGCATTACTTTTAGCCATTTAATTTTCTTCAATATTAATGAATACAAAGTAACTAGCTTGATTACTAGTTAGGGCAAAAAGTAGCAACAGTAACTTGTTACTTTCGAATGCGTTAGTTCCAACACTGAGGATAAGACGGATAAGTAAATCAATTCCCACCAGACCTAGGGTCTGTGCCAAGCTGGGATTGATCACGCACGCGCACACACGCACGCACAAGTTATGCACAGTTTATGAATATCTGAAGCGGCTGCAATCTTTAGAATTTAGTCATTATTTTGTTTTAAATCAATGTTAAGGGTTACACATTATTGCTATCTTGTGCACAGGTACATGAGTAAAACTTATTTTTGTTTGGCTTCCTTCACACAATGCAGCAGGCAGCATAGGTAATAATAGTGGAAGTAAAGAGAAAAAAAGGGAAAGAGAAAGAGAAAAACAAAAGCCAAAAGAGTCAGTAGTTTTATACTATAATAAAAAAAGTATCAGCGTATATAATGTACAAGGTACATAAAGACATAGCATGGCACAGTACCTTATGTAAACAACACTAGGTAGGAACAGTCAAGCTTTGCAGTTAAATAGTAGACAAAATATGTCCCTCCTCAGCCCTGAAACACAAGCCAATTATGTTTGCATAGATACCCCGGGAAAGCCGGATACAACACGGTGGACTCGAACCCACAAACCTCTGTGGTCGTGGGCAGGGACTCCACTGCACCACCCAAGTGCCACATTAAAACTGTATAGCGCAGTATTTGTTTACTCATTGCGAGTCATATGGTCACCGCAAAATTCAACATTTTTTTTGCCTCTAATCTATCATCATCTGGGATTACAAAAGTGAACAGAACAGCTCCAGTACCTTGGAGATGAAGATGCCCTCGTCAGTGGTGTCGAAGGGGTTGCCAGCGTGGCCTTTGGCTCCTCCGCGGATGCTAATACCTAGCTTCTCACCGGGCTGTTTCTGGATGATGATCTCCTATAAATGACACACACACACACACACACACACACACACACACACACACACACACACACACACACACACACACACACACACACACACACACACACACACACACACACACACACACACACACACACACACACACACACACACAGTTAAGTGGTACATTATGCCTGCTGTCGACAGTCTCCATTTCAATGTTCTCCTTCCACTTACTTAATTCACGTCACTGCTTATAATGACATAACTGTATACTATGGCTATGCAATACAACTATACTGTACTCCTATTAACAAGTCAAAAAAAGAAATGCCAATTACAGTGGGTCTATATACACTGTATATTATACAGTATATAAAACATAGCATTGGGTGTGGCACCACTTTCCCTGGCTTCGGTGATTCCAAGCTGGATGAAACCCACGAACGATCAGAGCAGAACTGTGTTACTTTGCAGGATGCTACAGATGTATGGGGTCACAACAGAGCGGGGGACACTAACAACCTAAACAGGCTGGCGAGGAAGGCAGGCTCCGTTGTGGGGACCTCACTGGAGGGGGCGGAGGAGGAGGTGGCTAAGGTGTGTATGTGTACAGCGACGATGCTAGATTAGGCCTGTCACAATTGTTACATAATCGCCTAATCACAATTATTTGAGATAATCACAATGTATTTTTGCTAAATCATCAATAGTTTCCATGTTGAAAATGTCCACAGTTTCAAACATTTTTCAAAAATATCTACAATATTTCTTTGTATATTTCTTTGTCATATCTGCCCTGTGCAATTTGTGATTACGAAGCCTAAAAGGCAAACAGAAATACAAATTGTAACGTTCCAATGTTCAATGCAAAAAAACACAATTAAATCATTAATCGCGATTATTTGTGTGACAATTAATCGTCAACTTAAATTTGTAATCACAAAGCCCTAAGCTAGATGCCATCATGATCAAGATAAATCCATCTAGAACTCTCCATGCTGCCTCACCTGCATGCCAGGTGGTGACGGGTCCCGGCGCACCAACATGGTGATCTCCTGCTTGTTGGCTAGCAGCGCCCGCACGGCCTCCTGGTGTGTGGCGTGACGCAGGTCTATGGCGTTCACCTCCAGGATGCGGTCGCCGACGCGCAGGCCGCTCTGAGACGCCAGGCCGTGAGCAATCACCTGCACACCACACAGTGCCACGGGTAAGACAGGCAGGAGAAGATATTGAAGGGCTAGGCTTAGGTATGAGTGCCACCATTGGCACAGGGGAGGGTGACCACTGGCGCACTGCCATAAGTTTTAGAGAGGTTTTTTCTTTTAAAATTACATATTAAAAAAAACGCTAAGTCAGTTAAGTCCCCTTCTCTACTGTATATACAAATTACATCCTGCGCATCATTTTTACATTCATTCAAATTATTGCTTTAATGATCATTACATCCCGATATAAAATAAAATAAAGGATGTTATGTATAGCCTATGGATATGGCACACTGACCAGCAAGACAATGCAAACATGTCACTTGATGTAAAAAAGGTTGCTGCCCCATAGACAACATGATAGATGAAGGGCACATTATGTCAGCTATATTTGGTGCATGCCATCATCACGCGAAAAGCAATAAATCAGCCTTTAGATGAGAGCATAAATAAAGATCTGTCAGACAGTACATGCAATACCTTTGAGATGAATACCCCAGGCTCATTGATGCCAAACGGGTGACTGGCATGGTCACTGCCACCCACGATGCTGAGACCCAGAGGACCACCTGACTTCACCAGGGTCACTTCCTGTTAGGATAACGAGCACAGTGTGTTACGTGTTGTGTACGAAACGATTCCAAACAACATTTTAGGGCTTTGAGAAATAAAAGAAAATAAATGATCAAAGTACATTCTTCTATATACGGTGGTCAAAGCATTGACACAGTTGTAGGTACACACAGGATGTATACAAGACTCTGTAGTATACAGACAGAGTATAAAGTACAATATATATATAGAGATAGAGATATATACATATATATCCCCTTATATTTGTATTATACTGGCTCTTTATACAGCCCCTGATTTAAGCCTCTGATTGGCCAACTTCTTATTTGGATGAATGAGAATCATGTGTAGAGGCAATGAAGGCAAGCTGATGGAAAACCTGCAAATTTCTCTTTTAAATGGTGTAAGGAACAGCCGAGTATGTGGGTTATGTTGTGCTATGTGGTCATCCCACTAGTGTGTGTGTGTGTGTGTGTGTGTGTGTGTGTGTGTGTGTGTGTGTGTGTGTGTGTGTGTGTGTGTGTGTGTGTGTGTGTGCGTGTGCGTGCGTGTCAGAAAATAAGGATAAGGTCCCCTTTAAAAGTAGCTACTATTCATCAGCCTTCATGTCCTGCTCCTACAGTGGTCTTACCTCGATGGGGTACTCATCCTCCAGCTGGCTCAGGTGGTTGAGGCGCTCGTCTGTGGGATCCTCCTGGTCCGGAGAGTCGGAGGGCTCTGGGGGTGGGGGGGAGTGGGCCCGGGCCCGGGACAGGCCCGGCGAGCCTGCCGAAGCCTGGTCTCGCTCCACCAGCAGGGCAATGGTGGGGGAGGTGCCGGTAAGCAGCGCTACTGCCTGGTCATGTCTGGCCTCTGTCATGTCTACACCATTGATCTGAATCGAATAGCAAAACCAAACGGTCAGCTCACTGACACTCTCTTCCAGGGAAGGGGGGGGGAGAAGAAACCCTGACCTTGCTGGTCATCCTGGGACAGAACGCCGTACCGTTCAGAGTTATAGAATTAAATAAAAGAACCCCCGTACACTATCTACACTTGCACAATAAGGACAACTTTATTTAGCCTCAGGCAACGTTTCGGTCAATAAGATCTTGTGTAGATGATGCGGGTTATTTTATTATATTCTAGACGTCTGATGTCTGCCTACCCTCTCTGAGCTGATCAGGCGTGCACCTTGTTTTTAACCCGTTTAAAAACTTCATCCCTGATTGCCATTTCAAATGCCTCATATCTACGTACAGTAGCTGTCCGGTCAATTCCCAGCAAGCAGGACCACAGCACTTGGTCATTTTAACACATCTAGGCAAATATACAGTGTGCGGGTGCATTCTATTCCTTTCATTGATGTCCAATGGCCTACGCACCTGTGCAGACGCCTGACTTCTAGGTGTGCGAAGGTTTTTTCCTACAACACATCTAGACTAGAATGCATCCAAGGCCAGAGGGATCACATTTACAGCCAAACCGGTTCTATTAAATGATGTGCACGTGCACATCCATTCATGCTCGTTCACGCAGGCGCACATGTATACAGGCGAGTGGAGGCAACGACTGATTGACCCACATCAGCGTTGGATTCAGCCACGCAAAGCATGGTTCGTGTTTTCTGATTGGTTAATGGGAGCATGTTTACATGGACAGAACATGATAAACATCTATGCAACCACTGAAAACAACTATTACGGTATAGGTATATACATTACATATTAGTGTTTTAGAGATATTTGTCAGGACTCTGGGCGGCTTGAAATCTGGACCATCCTGGGCCAAACCAGGACGTGTGGTGGTCACCCTTATCTAGGACCATTTGTGATTTGATCCAGGTATTAGTACCGATTACGTTTGTTATTCGGAGAAGAAAACAATGAGCCACCACCATTGCAGAGCAATAGGAAGAGGCACAGAAGAGAGTTAGAGAGGGGCGGCGGGTGGGGAGGTTGGGTTTTGGGGAGCTGCCATAGGCATTGCGAGCTGGCATTGCTTCTCTATGGGAGCGGAGGGGGGAGGGTCAAGCTTCAGTCAGTTTGTTCAAGCACACTATTAAACCCCCAGGCAAATTTTATAGTGCTCTAGTTCCGATTTATTTTGTCTGCTATTTGTTTTGTTTCATCACTTCAAATTTAACTTGTTTAACGTGCATCCTGTATGAGTCCTCTAGTATCCTGACCTGAATATTTATTTTCTATTTACTTAATAAGTACATTATTAGTATATACTGTACAATAAGTAAGTAGGTCGGAGTGGCGTATTGTTGGTATCGGCCAAGAACGAGAGGTCTATCACCCTTTTCAATGTGCTATCCCCTGGGAGATGCATTGCTACTCATACCGTATACACCGATTTGGTGGTGCCTGGGATCAAACCCAGAACCTTGTGGTCCAAAGGCAAGTGCGCTACAGACTGAGCTACCCAGACAGAGCTGGAGACACATGAAGACCCCTGTAACAAATCACTCTATAGCAATGACATTGGAATATATAGAGCTATTTATCAATTCATCAACAAAATCTCACATACACCCCCCTTAAAGGGAAAGAAAATGCACCGTCCTACCCCTATCTCTGAACGAATGATGATGTAATATTAAGTCGATGCAGCTTCTTGCCTTTGCTCACTTAAAAACACAAGCGGCATAAATGAATCGCTGCCCAAAGAGGCTGAATTTTAAGTTAGAGAGGAGAGTTCTTAATCAGCTGCCTTAATACTACCATATAAGGAACAATAGCACTATGCATGTTTTGTTAAATAAACATTAATAATACCCTTTTCACAGTGCTAAACTGAGTGAGGCGGCCATGTTGGGGACAGAAAGGCACTAATAATGATAATAAATCAATGTGCGGCCCTCTGGTCAGACAAACAGACGCCAGCGCTGACCCGACAGTACCAGCGCTTACCAATATGGCTGCTTAATGCTACTGCATCTGCTGCTATGGTAATGCATGCCGTGCCTTCACCATGTCAGCGGACCCACAGGCTCCACACCCCAACACCACCACCACCACCCAGCAGGTAGGCAGGGAGACTAGGCAACTGTGCATTAGTAGAAAAGCATGCAGAGGAAGACAGACAGCGTGTAGAGATACTGGGAGAGATGGAACTGGACTCGGGAGAGAGAGAGTAGGAGTGAGAGAGAGAGACAATAAGAGAGAAGGAGCACGAGAAACTGTGTAGAAATAGAAATAGAGAAGGGAGGTTGATAAAATAAAATAAAACGAAAATAGAAAGCAAATTCATTGATTGCCATTCTGTCATTGCCAGAAAGAAGGGCTTGCCAGAGAAAGACATGGTTATCAATCCAAATAACAGAATGCGATGCTAGGAATGGGCGTTGAAAGACAGAGGTGTTAAAAAACAACATCTGAAATGTGTGTCACTGAACAGTTATGCTGGGACAATAAGCAATTTTGAAGTATCAATAAATGGAAGATTTTCATAAAATAATTTTGGTTTTATATTAATTAAAAATGTCAAAATTCAACAATATATATTGTTACCTGAAACAGTGGTTTTGCTTTACATATACTGTAGGCTAGTACATTGCAAATGACAAATGACTGCTTGAATTTCCTAGCATCGGCAGCAGTGTTGGCCAATCAAAGTATCACAGTATCAGTGTTTGGGCAGAATGTAAGCTTTCTTTTTTCATGCAAATCATAGTTTTGTTTATCAATCTCAGTTATGAAAAAAATGGATAAGCTGGTCTCAGGCTTACTGAACAGACATGCAACTCCATTACCGAAAGCATTGACGAATGGATGAGGGAGGATGCAAAAGCCAAGCTTTGAGGATGAGGAGCACAGAGGAAATGAGTGACGCTGTAGTTATGTAAGTAGGGCTGTTAATTTACAAAAAATGAATAAAAAGTTGGACAGGACAGGCATGAGGTTAGATTAATATTGGGACTAGATTAGTAAAGGTGATTTCTATTCATGGATGAGTCATGTGTTCTTGTTTGATGAGGCAATTTCCTGCATCCAGTCTATATGGAGTTAGTTTTGGCCCGGCATCTCACTTGACAGAACTAAACCTACGTTGCGGGACCAGAGGAGAGTTGTGTGAGCTTGGTATTTGAGTGAAGCACGAAATGAAGTGAAGCACTAGGATGGTACCCGTCAAGACTCAAGAGTGACGCAATATCAAAATGGTGTCCGTGTGAATATGGTCTACGGCGAGAGGGTTAGGTCAGGTGATGTATCATAGGAGGGATAGTTTAAACTCACGGTGATCACCCTGTCTCCTACAATCAGAGTACTGTCTCGACTGGCTGCCCCGCCCTCTGCGATGCGCGATATGTAGATTCCCTGAAAAACAGGAGACAACAAGTTCACAGTCCGTATGTTAATTTACATGAGAATACAATGTTGGAGCAGTGGTTATATTAAAACCAAGAAAGAAAGACATGCCATCTCTGTTTTATCTTGCCCCATCTGCATGAAGGCGGCGCACTCTCGCGGGATCTAGCACCAGTAAGCGTCACCCAGTTAGGAAACCATTTGAAGGATTTGTGTAGCATTTCACCTGTAGTGGATATATCTTATGCTAAAACTCATTACTTTTGAACCCATATATACCCAGGAATGACAGGGCCTTTTTTCTTACGCTTTATACCACAGGCTTTTAAGAGTAGCAGCTGATATTAAGATGTCATCGGTGTACTGCAGCTTGCAATTTGAGATTCACCAAATTGATAGTAGGAATAGTTGCTGTTACAGTTGCTCTTTCCTGGACACCTCTCTGCCTCTCTACTAAACCAGCCATAGCAGGTGGGTGGGGGTTGGGGTTCCTGGTGCAACAGGCAGCACCCAGCTGAATCACAGTGCTAACTCACAGCCCGTCTACAACTAGGGGTTAGCAGATGGTCAGTGAGGGGACATCCTCCCACGACAGCACAACCCAAATAAAGACCTCCTTTATTCACACTCATTAGTGCTGGCGGGGGTCCACAGGTCATTTTGGAGGAGGTGTTTGGACAGGGACAAAAGACACAAATGTGTTGCCATGCCATGTGTTTGTGAAGCAAATTAAAAACATATGAAATTAAAGAAATATCAAATAAATTATGAAGGATAATCAGGAGGCCCTGGCACAAGGTCCTCATTAAAAAACCCATGAACCCGTCTCCCTCGTTTCCCCAAATAGAGGTTGCACAATTTGTTTATGCGACGTGAATGAAAACACCCTGAATGCCTGGGGCCTAGCTCATCCAAAAAAATATAACACAAAAAAGTAAACATGCAGGGACCAAGTCTACTGCCCAAAACTCCACAGAGCAAATACGAAATAAAGCAATAACTTGTGAGGCACTTCATCGACTCAAACTTTAAAAAAAGACAGGTGAAGACTTTTACAGACCTGTCTAAATCATAAGTTTATGCGTCCTTTTCCTCTTTGCAGGGCTCCCCGTGTTGCGTGTGTGCTGAAACAAGCCTGTTGCACACAGGCCAGTGCTCAGGCACAAATATACACAATCCCTGCCCCCCACCTCTTCCCATTCCAGTTACAGTGGGCCTATCGAGTGTCAGGGCTTGCTATTCATATCTCCGTTGCCTGGGGGATGGCTTAAACCGCTGGGTGGCTAGAATAGATGGTGTGGAAATGGCCTGACATGGCTAATGCCCTGGCCACAGTAGGGATGGGACGATAATCGTTATTATCGTTTATCGCGATAAAATAAAACAACGCTCACATTAATCGTATCGCAGTGATTTTCATTTATTGTGAAATCGTCCTCCGACATAAATTAGGATCAGTTCACTTTTGCTCAGCTGTATGTATCCTATACTTTAAACGCCTGCATTCCCTTTCCCCCAAATGTGAAATCTTCCATTACTACATCGCGCTAGTAAGTCTGATCTCTCTTTAGAAGCGTCAATATTGGAACCGAGATGAATGATGAAGTCAGAAATTAGAACAGAAGATCGGCGTTCTGATCAATCTGTGCAGAAGCAGCGTAGATTCAGAGAAAATAGGGGGGGTCATAAACAAGGAAGTGAATGGGTGCGCGTCCACGCGAAACAGGTCGGGATGGGCTAGCAACGGCCGTTTCCAAAAGAAATCCCGTTTTATATCGATAAAAATAAATACCTAAAAACGTCCCCACACATCCTTAGCACCCCACGGTTTTATTTGATGAGGTGTGTGGACATCCTAGGAATCACACGTGTTAAAGCATTTTGATTATCGTGCGGTCATTCTGGCATGACAGTCTCATATCGTGCACTGTACAGTCTTGGGACTGCCTACAGGAGGAGAGGTTAGAATATGACACCATGTGTACAAGGTCTTCCACCAAGCAGTCGCCAATGAAATATGTAACAGCTTGTTGAGAGAAAGCCCACGTGTAACTCCTACAAGTAAGTAAGTCCTGCCCTATGGGCCACCCATGTGGCCCATAGGGCAGGAGCCTATCTCCTGTTTCTATAGCATGAGGCAGCTTGATGTACAAGTAGTGCACTGCACGGCTAGAAACATACTACTTCATCATTTTAATTAATCACACCACAATATACTAGAAATTCATGATAATTGACAAAATACTTTAAACTAGCTAGCTTTAAGTATTTTTATTTCATACATTTAAAAAATACATTATTCAAGTATTTATGAAAATGCTTCCTAAGGTAATAAAATTGAGTGTAAAGGCCAGCCAAAACCTTCTTCACTATGTAAAATGCTTCTGCCACTAGCAGGAGGGAAATTGGCGACATCTGCTGGGCCACTAACGGGAAGCTGCAGGGAACTTCCGCTTGAGCCTCAAATTTGAAGACCTCTGCCTTGCCTTGTCAACCTGGTTAATGTGCCCCATGTCTCACCGTGTCGCCCGTACGGTAGGCCGTGGAACCCTTGCCTCCGGCTATGCTGAAGCCCAGGCCCTTGTCGTTGCGGATCAGGCAGGTGGTGAAGCGCTGGCGAGGGACACTGGCAGCACCACCGGGGCTGTTGGCCTCCAGGCAGAACGGAAGGCCGCTGCTGCGTCTCTCCCGGGGGAAGTAGTCGTCCTCGGGCCGCAGCGGCGTGGTGGTGATGGCGTTCTCCGGCTCCACCATGCGCTCGCGCAGCACCGACATGGAGACCGTGACGCCGGAGCTGCGGAGGGCCTCGACTGCTGTGTGGTGCTCAGCACCGTTGAGGTCCACGCCGTTCACCTTGGAAATAGAGAGAGAGGTAAATACGATAAGGTTCAAGGTCCTGAGATTGAGATGTTCCTCGGCTCGGATCGACGGTGGACTTTACCTCCAAGAGTTTATCTCCAACTTTGACTCCTGCTCTGGCAGCTGGGCCCTCCTCAGATACTCTGGAGATGAAGATTCCCTGGAGAGATGAAATATGTATTGTTTAAAAAAAAAAAACATCCACAGTACTTTCAAAACAAAAATCCAATTTACTAGGGGTGGAAAATAAAATCGATTCATAGATTAATCACAAGGCAGACATGGACGTTTATGAATGAATCGATTCACAAAATTCACAAAAAATCGAGAATTTTCTTTAACGAAAGCTGCTTAATGTTTTTGTTTGTAGTGTAATAAAAGATAAGTTATCTAGAGTATCTGTTTTTATTATGGATCATTAGAAAGAACTGTTTATTAGTCACACAGTGAGGGGGAAATAAATCAGGTATTGGAATAAAGATGCATCCTTCCTGATGCATCAATAGTCGATTTAAGATCGGAATGGGAATATAATTTAATAGTCAGTTACCTAGAGATTTCAGCCCCTACTATATACTAGACCAGGCACTGGTCTACTCAGGAACGATGCAAGTCGGTTAACCCGATAAATAATGCATAATACGGGTCTGTGCTCCATGGCAGAGTCCTCACTAGGAAATTAGGATTTCTTTTTTTTTTAATACTTTTGGCAGGATTTGCAGACACCCTGATCATACCTCATCGTCTCCTTTGTATGGAGTGGATCCTTTCCCCCCCGCAATGCTGATGCCCAGCCCACCTGTCTGCCTCAGGATGTGCAGGTTGTGCTGCGAGGTGAGGACAAGAGAGGCCGTCAGTGAAACTAGTGGTGAAACCGGACCCGAAAACACATCCGCTCAACTCAGCAAAGGTCAAGAAGGGAGCGAAACCCACAAAGTTGCATCACAATTTGGGGGAGTTAAGGTGGTTGACGAAAAAACGCCGCTAAACAGTGTGCAGGGACCTTAAATGTCCATCTTACTGCCGGTCTTTATAAAAGCCAGTTACTTACTGGCCATGCAAGAATGCAAAGCATTATTAGTTTTAACATCTTCAATGACTTCAGTGATGCTTAAATTGTGGGAGAACTCTCCTTCTGCCCATGAGGTGGCGCCAATGTTGGGGAAAACAACTTGAGACTGTGGACATAGACAAGATAACAGGTTTGAAGTCTACAAGTCTCTCAAGACTAATCTCAATTTAAGTGGATGTTTTGGATTTCATGTCTTTGCTACATTTTTGGACAACTGAGAAAAATGAAAGCTGCTGCCAAGTAAACATTTTTATATTACTATGTCTGTGTATGAAACCACTTAATTGACATTAGTCCGTGAGCATACAATGACACACACACACACACACACACTGTCTAAAGACCTTTAGCTAAACATAGAGGCTAACCTCAAACAGAACACATACTGTACATTGTGTAGTGTATGTATCGAGGGGGAAAGGACTTTTAACATAATACTAATAACACAGATTGAATAACAAGCCGTGAGGGTCCTCAGACTGAATATATGTGTATGCTGGGATGCGCGCAAGCCATGCATAATGAAAGAGTGGGAGAAGAGTGGAGAAAGAGTGGAGGAGATGAGGATCAGGTGGAAGGAAGGGGAGTGTATGTATGTGGGAGACATGGGGAGAGGGGGGGGGGGTGCCGAGTCCTGGGCGTGGGCGAGAAGGCTGTGGGCTGCTTATAGTAGCGTAGAGACATTGCCATCTTTTCCAATCAACAACAATTGCCACGGCGGCCATTTTGCTCGTACGTCATAACAGGAGAGGGTGTGGTGTGGGAATGACATGCGAGCAAAGTGGCTTATCGTGTGAATATGGTCAAAGACATCCTGTGCATTCGGTGGCAAATTCTCAAGATGTTTATTGCGCAAAAGGCACAGCAGGCTATTAATGCAGAGATCATGATGCCAAGCTTGCAGGAACACAATCATTGAAACTAGAATTTCTTATTTAGAATGTATTTACCAAACTATATTTTCTCTCAGATTCAGTAAACTGAACCAGTACACAGAAGGTTAATGCCTGAGTCATTACAAGTTATTGTAATGATATTGAGAATGATACTGTACAGTATGTATTTTATTATTTGACACCAGAAGTAACCACCCAGCACTTTATATGGTTAAATATGGCTTATTCGTTTTTCAACTCAAACAGACACTTTGACAAGGCTACAAGCTATTTTAAAGGGGTCCCTAAAATATTACTAAAGCCAAGCATACCAAACAAGCATATACCGAACTGCTGAACGCACACATGTTTCAATGGTGAAATGATTCAACAAATTTGGCTGAAAGTGAGGGCTTTTTAGATTGACAGCTTTCATCACACAATTGTCTACAAATATTGTCGGGCACAATTGTTTCAGTCAACTTGTGTGGCTGGTCTTGGTTATCAAAATCAAATAAGTGACATTAAAATGTGAAAATGTACAACCCTTGTGAAAACCCACCGCCATTCAATACAGTATCATGAGTTTACAGATGACACCAAGAACCTCTCTTTTTACCATTTTAAGTGGCAGCTTTCTTCTTGCCATGATGATGCTAATGTACAAAATGTTTTTTGGCTATTCAAAAATAACAGATATAGAAGCTCGCAGCACTGCGAGAACTACTGATTTCGTATAGGCCTGAGGTCTTAATGGGTTAAAGATAAAGAGGCTGTGACGAGACAGACACACAGACAACAACAAAAATAGCCCATTATCTACCACATACATTTCTGAACGACTGAAATACATATGCTCTTCTTTTGGTTGGCAGCTCTGTTCACAAAGTAAACATGTATGTCTGTCATGCCCAGTATTAAAAACATAGCATAGTTCTGCAGGCACTCTCTCCATCACCCCGCCCACAACCAGCCAAATTGTCCGGCAAGGCCACACAGCCTGGATGAGGGGATGAACAGGGGGCAAAGAAGGATAAGCGAAAGGAAGGGAAGGGAAGGGGAGTGCGTAGCGTCGTTGAACCTGGGGTAGGGCTGATGCCTTTTACCGTGTTTCCCAGAAGTCAAGAGGGCAAGATGAGAATTATCATCTGCCAGCTCTCATCAGTGCACTGGATCACTGTGCATACAGTTGTCCTTGGTACAGATGTCCAAATTATTTAAAATGTTAATCTAATGTTTAAATCCCCACTTACGATTAAAAAATAATAAATAGAAATATTACAATTACATAGTAGTCACACCATCCCAGGTTCTACCATGCTGGCCGCTGAATCAATGAGTAAGGCTGAGTGTTTCCCTGATGATTGGCTTGGATTAATCATGGATTTCTGTGGGTTGTTTTCCCCCACCTGAGAGCAGTTTGAAATGGATGAGTGAATGGATTGAGTGAGTGAGTAAGGGACAGGGACAGACAGAGAGAGAGAGAGAGAGAGAGAGAGAGAGGGAGGGGGGAGAGAGACACTGGATGGGAAAGAGAGTAGGTACAGACCTCTTCCTCCTCAATTCGAGCAGGTTCAATCAGCAGATTATTGACTTGATCAAATGACACCCCCTGTTAGGACAGGAACCAGCGAGAGGCATGCGGATTAGTGAGGCCAAAATAAAGTTATGCACACACGCGTACTCAAAACAAAACAAAAAAATAATTATAATTGCAAAAATCAAATGAACAAAATGTAAACAAAAAGCACATCCACACACATACACACTTCCAGTTAACCTCACCACCACGCAAAACCACACACTCCTTTTGTTAGCTTTTTTGGTGTGGGGGGGGCTTTATAATTTAATATATGGGGGACCCAATTCAAAGTAAACCTCAACCCACACTCACTCCCCAACCACCAGAAGTAAAATACAGGCAGAGGTGGAAAGATGAGAGCCATGAGTGAAACTACCGCAACCATTGAAGTATAGAGAGAGATGCATGAAAAGTCAACCAAAGCCTCCCATAACGGTGTTAACCAGAACAAAGCAAGACACAATTCCCTTCAAGTGGAAGACACTCAATTATGCCAAAGGACTACACTTGGATTAAAGAAAATATAAAAAATATCATCTCATGACGTATGCCCTAAATATTGTGCGATGTGTGAAAGGAGCAAACGCTAGAGAGCTTGTAGTCTGTTTTCGCTGTGCAACATGTTTCTTCTATGGATTCTTCTGATTCCAAATGACTGAACTCAGTCATGGCGACTGGGAACTTTAATCCAGTAATAACAACAATAAATAAGTCATGAAAACAGCAGATTATGTCAAATTGTCTGTTGCAACGCACTCCGTGAAGCAATCTTCCGATAATATGAGCTCTGATTATGTTCAATAATAAACCATAACACACATCAACTTTTTGGATCTCAACATTCCAACTCTGCCAGTGAACATTCTTGTAGGTCTGGAAGGCTGCCCGCCACCCAGACAAACCACACTAAACCAGAGAATATTAGTTGTCAGACTCAGTTGTAAGACCATTTAAATAGCAGGCAGAATCACCAAGAACTAGAAGTTAAAAAACCTGTTCATAGAGCACCCAAGTCTGACATCACTGCGACTAGAGGGCGCCATTGCCCTGGGTCACAGCAGTTTATTTTTTTGAGTGGCTGTGTGTGGCTGGGTGCCTGGGTATGAGCACGAAAATAGCATGGTTGTTTTTTACCACCTGTGTGCAAACTAACACACGCACAAACACAACTGTATGTATGTATGTGTGTGTGTATATATATATATATATATATATATATATATATATATACACATGTATATACACAGTTGTGTTTGTGTGTGTGTTAGGTTGCGCACAGGTGGTAGCTATTTTTGGTATGTATATATATATATACATAACAGAAATAGCTACCACTATATATATATATATATATATAGTACAGTAGAGGGTACAGTAGAGGGACCCCCACACGGTAACTGTCATTTCTCAACCATTTCGGAAGTGGGGCAGCTCGCCGGAATCGGCCCAGCCCACGGGGCGCGTTTCTGGATGTTCCGGGGACCCCCCCCCTCCAGGGGACTCCCCGGGGACCCCCAGAGACCCACACATGGTAACTCATTTCTCTACCCTTTCAGACGTGGGGCGGCTCGCCAGAACCGGGCCGGCACCCTGTCTGTGGTCCTGTGGGTCTGGAACTTCCCACAGTTGCACCACTTACTTCACATGTGTGTGATTATTTTTATATTATTGGATTTCCCATAGGGCTGTGATTCTCAACCAGTGGTCCAGGGACCACCATTCTTCAGTTTTAACTCAAGAGTAAAATTATTGTTAAACATCTGCATTACTTACTTTACAAGAAGTAAATTGGAGAATGCAGAAGAATTGTTATTTTTTATCAACATTTGCCAGTTCTCTCCTAAGGTACCCCCATCAATACAGCATGGAATTGTGGAAAATCTTCCATTGTGGAAAGTCCAACGACAACAAAATATTTTAAGTCTTGGGTCTGTGAGGATAAATCTCATCAAATGGTGGTCTGTGGCTCTAATGAAAAATTGACCTTGATATGAAAAGGGTTGAAAACCACTGCCATAGGGGAATCTTAGATCACATCATAAGAACTGTGTTCCAAAAATAAACAAATCACCCCAGAAGGTTTACTCATATGGATATGAATTGACAATGAAAAAGTATTTATTTTTACTCAGACGTTATCAAATGTAACTCAATATCATACCTGACAAATTGACGGGGTAGTTAATTTTTGGAACATAGTTCTTCTATGACATGATCCAAGATTTGCCAATACATATGGAGTTGATTCCAATACAAAAAATAACGCTGTGACCCGAGGCCCATAGTGGGACCGACGTCAGGACTGTGGTACTCAATTTGTTACAATTAAACCACTTAAAGTTGTACAATTCTGCAGGATCAGGGAACATATAATGAGCTTTGATTATTATTATAATGCTCTCTATATCGTTTCCCCGGTTAGGGTGATGAATCAAACAGATCTCAGTTAAGCTTCCTGGTGACTGGTTATCGTCGATCAGGAAATGTATCGTCTTATTTCTGAAGCAGATGCCACTCCCTCACCACGCATACACACACACACACACACACACACACACGCAGGCACATTTCGCAAAGTTAACAATGCAGCTGCTGGGCAAAAATAGCAAGTTCATTAACCAATTGAAAAAATATATATATCAGGAGAGGGTGCAAATGATATGGCGAAAAGCGTAGGACTGAAATGGGCAGGTGTGAAACAAGATGAGCTGGAAGTCAGCCCACAGCGAGCAGAGGGGAACGGGGGGTGGGGCATCGTCATTTGACATCAGACATAGAATTAATTTCGGGCATAACATCTGGCAATATGAACAAAGCACAGTAGTAGAGCTCGACATTATGACTAAACCGGCATGTTCGGCATTGCAATACAAAAATCATAAAATGTCCTCCTCGCAACATTGATTATAACTTCAAGCATCAAGAATAGCATACTAGGTCATTTCTTTCTCGTAAGTAAACACACCTCTTTGTTATTTTATGTCTAAAGTGACGGGTGATGTTGAGTTTATGAAGAGATCAATGATAAAAGATACACTGCCACTGCCACTGCCACTCGCACACAAGAATGGTCATTTAATGTGAAGTTGCTTCATATTTAAATAACCTCTCTTGAATGTGCAAGTGGGCACCAGTGTGTGGGTATTTTTTGTCATTGATTTCATCTACTGCTTGCCGCCTACACTCCTGCTTTTAAAGTAGTTTTCACTGGAGCTTATGAAGAGGAAAGTCAGTAATGATGTATCTGGTGTGTTCGTGGAGTACATAGTGGACACCGTGTCCTTGCAAAGAGGGGGAGAGAATGCCAAGCTTTGAGGGAGATAAAGTTGGCAGGTAAAAAAGTAGCAGAGCAGATTCGCAAAGTCAGCTCCCAACAACAAAACTCCCCATGGCTTCTAGAGCGGCAGGGCGGTTGAGAGGAGGGGGTTGTTTATTATTCTGCACAGTGACCCTGCATGCACCCTGCATATCCCTCCTCTCAGTCAAAGTGCTTAGCAGGACACTCCAAACCAAATGCAAGGTGCAAGGCGGTAGCTAGGGCTTCTATGCATGTTAAGGGTTTGCATAGAGGCAATGAGCAAGCATTTGCTAATTCAGTATACTATCAGGGGACAGATAACTAAAAGGACACTATCCTTAATATGGTGATGATTTTAACGTGGTTGTTGTGCGGTACTGTGTACCCATGGGGTATGACTTTTTCTAAGATGCAATAAGACAGACTGCCATTATGTTACTAATTGGCATTATACAGTATACTGTATGTATGCATCAGGTGGTGCAGTGCTATGTCAAGACACATCCCAAGACACATCCCAGTACGTTGGTTTTAATTAACCATATACCGTATATAAGGTTTAAGTGGTTAAGCAATAACATGATTCTGAGAAGGAACATTCTCTAATTTACATAAAAAGAAGGAACTTTACAAAGAAGGAACATGCTCTAACCTAATGTAAAAGAAGGCACAGGCGCCTTCCTGGAAAAAATACTAAATCCCCCCAGCTCTCTCCTTTACCTTGACTTGACTGTTGTTCACCTGGAGGTGCCGACTGTCTTCCAGCTCCGACACCTCCCCCGCCCTGTGTCGGAGAAGAGGTGTGACGTTACACTCCTCCTCTTCATCCTCCTCCTCCTCCTCCTCTTCCTCTTCCTCCTCCTCCTCCTCCTCCTCTTCCCGGTGACCCTGGACAACTGTCTGGATCGGTGTGTTGTTGAGGCTGTCAGGGTTGAAGCCCTGCACAAGATGCAAAACGACAAGCAAAAAAAATTATCTCACGAGTGAAAGGTTTTGCTGGGCCAAAGGTCCCAATATGCAATTTGTGAAACAGCGTATTTGCTTCCATAGGCGTCTGAGCATGACCTTGAGAGCTTGTGCAACATGCTTCCATAGAAGACATGATGCTGGCTTCTATCTGTGGAATTCTAACGAGTCGTGTGATTGTGAATGTGATTGAGAGCTTGAATCCATGCCTGCAGCAGCGCGGCCACCGTCTCGGGCTTGGGCAGCTTGGTGATCTTGAAGTGCTTCTTGTAGTGCGGCGTGTCTTTGCGGATCAGCCGCTGCTTCTCCATGGGGAAGGACGGCTGCTGGTCCTCGTCCCCGCTCCCCTCGCCACCGTCGTCGTCCTCGTCGGGAAGGCCACGGATGATGGGCTCTTCCGCAAAGTGCACGGTGGGCTGGAGAAGAGAAGGGAGCTTCGGTAATTAAATATATAATATACTAGAGGTTCACACGCCTTTGGCTCGCCCACATCTAGCTTAAAAATATTTAAAATAACTAAACAAGTAACTAACAAAAACATTTAAAATCTACTTCCCATCATGCACCTGTAACCAAACATGCCTTAAAGGAGAGTTTCGCACAAGCTGTTTCTTACCGTATATGAAGACAATAAAAAAAAAAACATGCAGAGCGTTCCATACCAAATTAGCAGATTTACCGTCCGGGTGGATCAACCGCTAGAACTCTTATTCAATCGCGCGATTTGTTTTAGTTTTAGTTTATCTGTTGCAGATGATATGACAGGTAAGTCCATGTTCTATGTGGGCTGATGTTAGACCCCTGCTACGCCTTTCTTAAAGGACCAGCGCCCTATATGTTTATTATTTTTTTAATAATTTTTTTTGGTCAATTTTTTGGTGTGTGTGAAAGAATACATATTCAAAGATGAGCTCACATTTTCACGATTAAAAAGAAATAGCAGATCTGCTGATCTACATCAAAAATAAGGTGCTTAAAAGCTAAGGTGACACAGAGTCCAAGTCTTAATGGGTCAATGCAGTACGTAATCATACTACTTACAGTGTCACTCTGAACCAACACTGACCTCAATGTACTCCACCTCCATCTCGTCCAGCTCCTCCTCCTCCGGGTGGTTGTGTCCGTCTAGCTGGTCCTCGGCTGCTGTAGCAGCTGCTGCTATGGTCACACCACCACCCCCCCGCCTCTCCTCATGAGAGTTGGCCGACACGGTGCTGTTGGAGGCCTGGGAGTCATGGCTCTGGTTGGACAGGCCACTCAGACGCTTCTCCTATGGAACCAAATGCCACTTAGATAAACACCGTGAGCTACTGCTAACTAACGAGTCATTTCTTACAATGGCGGTCTGGGAGTGAGTGACCCGGATGTGAAAACATGGTAACCTGCCCTATTCTGCGTGGCACAGCTAACTTGCCACCCTGTAGAAGTCAATTGATTAAGTATGTCACTAGTCATTCACTTTCACTTTAGTGTCACTGATGCACTGTTTAGGGACATACATGTGGCAAACTTGCACTCAGATACAATAAAACATTTTTATGGACAGTCCTGTGATTATATCAACTAGAATTTCGCGGGCCTGCGGCCCGCTCATCCTCGATGCATGGCAAATGGGAAGAAGGCAATAGCGGGAGGGCGATGCGAGTGCTGAACTGTACCCCTTTGTACTGTACTGCACTCCTTAGTATTGTACTGTACTGCACTCCTTAGTATTGTACTGTACTGCACTCCTTAGTATTGCATTGCACTGTACTGTACTGTACTGTACTGTACTGTACTGTACTGTACTGTACTGTACTGTACTGTACTGTACTGTACTGTACTGTACTGTACTGTACTGTACTGTTATTAGTGTTGTTATTATTATTGTTGTTATTATTATTGTTATTATTACATGGATTATTGTTCTGATGTGAGCTTGTTTGTAAATGAGTGAGTTTACAAAGAAGCTTATTGTTATTATTATGATTATTATTAGTAGTATTGTTATTGTGATTGTTATTATTACATGGATTCCAAAATTGCTAAATATAAAAATACATATATTTTATTATTGACATTTTTACAAACAAATAAATAGGCTAGTTACAGTAGCTGCCCACTTAAGCACCCTGACCACTGCAACAATGACATTAGCACCCCTCCCCACCCCAAGGATGGCCTATAGGTCAGGAATGTTGTTTTTCCAGTTCTAGATGGGAGATCATTAAGATGCTGCTCAGCTGCTGCATCCTGTATTAAGATGCATCCTTACTTCCTCCCTTTCAAGCAATGGAATTTAATTGAATGGCTGGAAATGTACCATTGTTTTGTCTGTAACTATATACCCCCTTTACCCCCCGTGGCGCCGGGCCTGCAAATCCAAAATTAGTGTTAATATTTCCACAGCCTAATTACTAAAGGATAAACTATCAGTCTTCTCCGAAATCTGTCAATCTTTGTCAACTCAGCACGTGTTGACAACGCATTGTAAAAGTAGTGTGAATATTTCCACAGCCTAATTACTAAAGGATTGTGACTGTGGGGTGACAGACATACAGTCTGACATACAATAGGCTACACGTGTGCACAGTTAATAAACAATGACCTAATATGTCCAGAGTTCTTAAATTAACATAGTTGGATTTTAACAGAAAGACAATGCCATAAATCAGTCAAAGTGAGTGACAAACTCAACAGTAGCACACAGCATGCAAGGCAGCGATGCATGCATGCAAACATGTTTCTCCAGCTGAGATTTAGTGTCTCCATCTCTCTCTGGAAGAGGTTGCACATGACCTATACGGCCACACTGAGGCGCTCGAACCCAAACACATGAAGCTTCAGCTGACACAAAACAACACCACGCTGTTTGTCCAAAACACACAATAACTCCTCTCCCACCGATGTCATGTGTTCATTTATCTTTAGCCATATGGACTCCATTTGACCCAAATCAACACCTAGCCTGTTTGTCCAAAACACACTATCACACTAGGCTGTTGAGCTTGCGCAACAACAGCGTGTTTCACAAAAGTCATATTTGTAAAGTAAATAAGACATTTGACTAAATGCAATGTAGCCTATGTTAATTCTGGGAGCGTGCAGAAATTATTTTGCATAGAGAGATGTGTGGTAAAAGTGTGGTTCGGTCGGAGATATAGGACGGATAAACGGCCATGTGCTCGTGTACCCCCTGTCTATTAGGGTAGCAGGATAGTCAGGGTGCAATCGCAGTGTATGTCTTCTATGAATAAAAAATAAAACTGACAGTGGATGGTAATTTATTAAATTTATGATTTATCAGTTGACAGTGAATTGTCAAGTAAAATGTCATAATCGTCCTAACTAAGGGTTAAAATGACCAGCCACAGTCAAAGACCATTTGACTGGTGGTCATTTCCGGCTCCGGGGACAACCCAGACATAACACCCAGACATAACAAGATGTGATATTCTGTGTACTGCACCTGTGGGTCAATGGACTCTGCATCCCCGTCAGGTTTGGATGTGTACGCTTCATTCCTCCTCTCCTCGATCACTTTCTTCATCACCTTCAGCTCACTGGGGTGGGGTGTGGCTCTGCGCTGAAGGCCCTGGGGTGAAAACAACACATTTATATTAGAGATATAATTCAGTACAGACCTGACCAGACTTGTAAATTCCTTCTTGTCAAACATAAAGCAGATGTTCCTGTAGGGCAATGACAGCGAACTGTGAAAGATGAAGTGTGAAGACATGTATTGATCATCAGATGTGATGTGGTAAATGGTGCATTAACTGCATTTATATAGCGATTTTATCCCAGGCGTTTTATAAAGATTGTGCATTACATTCACACTGATGGCGAACCATGCAAGGCACCAACCCTGTGAGTGCTACAGCGTCATCCGGATTTAGAGAAGTTTATGCAAAACAACTGAAAATGTTTGAAAGACATAAAATCTCTTATTCTTTTTTTATTCTCTATTGCCCAATGTTACTCCCACAATGTTTACTTAAAACAGCATTTGTCTTATACAAGATGATGTCTGGCAGCATATGTCTATTAGCTTGTCTTATGTTTTGTCTCATGAAATATGAATACAAGTAAAAAAACAAACAAAAACAAGAGTGCATAGATGAAAAGTGACTTTGAAGTACTGTGGGTCCTCACCCTGCGCTCCGCAGCGGCCTCATCGTCCTCTTCCTCGGCCTTCGTCTCCTCCTGGAACTGGATGACCGACACTCTGTTCAGGTTGCTGTCCGTCCAGACGTCGTCCACACTGTTCTGAAGCAGGTTCTCTGTAGAGGGAGACAGACAGAGGCACGTTGGACGCAGGGATCAAACCACTGAGAACTGACCATTCTGACCTGAGATCAGATTCTAAAAATGTCTGTTTGAAAATGACAGTTTTCTGAAAAAGCTATGTTTCTATGTCAGTCGTTCTTCGATTTTTCTAAAATAGCAGACCTACAAGCTCGTAGCGCGCCACTCTGTGGCACGCTATGAGCTTGTAGATCTGCTATTTTTCAATAGCTAAAGCATAACATAGTGCTAACACCAAAAGGGGTTCCCGCCCAAAATGGGTTAATCCATGGAAACGTCTCATGGTGACACAGGCAGGAGGATGATAACAACACAAAATTCTAAATAATTAAAGCTGAACAACAAAGTGCATTGGATAAGGCGCTATATAAATGCACCATTTACCATTTTAAATACTACTCCTACTACTCACTAGGGCCGGAAATCTCTAGGTAGTAGGTACTGATTCAATTCGATTCCGAGGGCTAAGATTCGATTATAAATCGATTACAGATGCATCAGGATGCATCTCGATTCCAATACATGATTTATTTCCCCCTCACTGTGGGAGTAATAAACCCAGTGCTTTCTAATAGGCATGTAACGATATGTCGTATTATCGTATATCGATATATCAATATTAATCCCGACGATACTAATTGATTTATAAAAATAAAAAAATCGATTTTCCAAAAAAAGGGGGGGAAAGGGGTGGGGGGCTAGTGATTTATGGTGTGTGTGATATGAAATGTGAGCTTGAATCATATTCCATCATATTCAAGTGCTTTTGGAGAAAAATTAGACTGAGTCACTTTCAGTAGTAGAGCACTGTAGAGGAAGCTGTGTGTCTGTGCCCAGGTTATGGTCATTGATGCATGCAAGGAAGGAAGGCAATTATGTTCCTGCACTGTCAAATAGGTCTACATCTATCCTAAGATGAGCAAAGAAAGCTTTTTTTACATGTTAACTCGAGCTAGGTTCTAAACAAGAAAGCATGTTTACAGTTGTTGCACAGAAATTAAGTAATTTTACAGAAATGATTCCATGCAGTCACTTTCAGTAGAGCTGTGTGTCTGTGACTGTGCCCAGGTGATGGTCGTTGATGATCAAGGAAGGCAATAATGTTGAACTGCACTGTCAAAAGTAATGCTACTTCTTTTGCAATGTAGTTAAATAGAAATTTTGAAAAAGCTCGGGGGGGGGGGGGGGGGAAGATAAATTATATAAAAAAAATAAAAATATATATTTATGTTTAAAATATCGTGAAAAATCGTATTGTGAACCTCATATCGTGATACGAATCGTATCGTGAGTTGAGTGAATAGTTACATGCCTACTTTCTAATGATCCATAATACAAACAGATTAATTTACTTCCATTATATTTTATTTCACTACACATTAAGCAGCTTTCTTTAAAAGAAACAACATGAATTCTGTAACAAGATACAAAAATGATAATAATCGTCCATTTCCGCATCGCAATTGATCTATGAATGGATTTTATTCTCCAGCCCTCCTACAGTACTCACCCAGGCTGGGGGAGGGCTGCTGGGGCAGCAGGTAGCAGGTCAACACCTTCTCTCCCGTCCTCTCATCATCCTCTGTCTGGAACTTGAGCATGGGCTGGGACTGGTTCTCTGCCAGCCACATGGCCTTCAGGTTGAGGTTGGCCAAGGAGAAAGGCAGGTTTTGTAATCTGGACAGAGGAAAGAGGTCCATGAATAGGGGGGGGGGGGGGGGGGAACGACACAGACATGAAATGGCTACTGTAGCAGAACTCCACCACCTCTCATGCAAGTATCTGACAACATATAAACAGTCACAATAACAAATTTCATGAGGCAGTATTGCTTTGTTTTCAAAATATACGGTTTTCTTCATTTCCTGAACAAATTAATATTTTCCATTTCCTGAAAAATGAACATTTTGGTTTTAAGTGGTTTCTGTGAAAACAGAAACCACTTAAGTGTTTCCTGTAAAAACAGATAGCCGCTTTCCGTTTAGAGGCGTTTAGTTGAGGTTACCTGTTTCCAGCCACGTCCAGCACATGGAGCTCGGTGGCGTCGGCCAGCTCTGCTGGCAGTCTACTCAGGCGGTTGTCTCTCAGCGAGAGGACATTAAGGCTGGCACAGCCGCCCAGCTCGTCGGGCACGCTGCCCAGCCGGTTGCGGTCTACATTCAGGTTGGTCAGCTTCTTCAGCTTGCCCAGGGAGCGAGGCAGTGTCTGCGTTTGTGTGTGGGAGAGAACGACAATACACCGAATGTAGTGTTAAAGACACAAACAGACACACAGAGAGAGAGGGAGAAGCCATTATCAAAAATTAAATGAAAGATGAAATGAAAAATTCATCTTTACAGAACGATCTTACTTGTCCTAGTTTTATTATGCCTGATTTATACTTGGTTGCACAGCAGGTCACACGCTGAAAATAGCAGACCTGCAACCTTGAAGATCTGCTATTTTTGGTGTGCAACAAACTTTACTATGCGGTGTGTCAAAAAAAAGTCTGTGTTTAACCACAATGCCCTCCCTCCTCTCTCTCTCTCTCTCTCTCTCATTAGCAAGCAACTGCAAGCAAGTGCAGCACTGTCTCTCTCTCTCTGTTTCTGGCAAACAGCGCCCCTACTGGTACTCATTATATGATGCTCATAGTCACATAGGTGAACACGTGAACACATAGGCGGACACGGACAAAGCTGTTCCTTGGAGTGGTTGCACCACTCAAAAAGCATAGATAATAGATGTACAAACTCCCATCAATGCGTCACATCGCAACATTTGAGCTTGCAGATCTCCTATTTTCAGAGAGATTTAGCTATAGATTGAAAAAGGTAGCGGACTTATCGGTCATAGATGTGCAGCTGTAGTTCATAGCTTCTAAACAAAACTACAAGAATACTAAAGTAAACTTCCATCCAACTTCCATCCATCTTCAACCGCTTATCCGGAACTCATTGCTATATTTAAAATAAAATATAAAGCTTAAAGAAGTAAACTTTAAGCTTTATATTATATTTTAAATATCGCAATGAGTTTTCTTTTCATTTTCCTCCGCTCCAATATGGTGCAGTATAGAGCTTACCTGTAGGAGGTTCTCTGTGACCACCAGCTCTGTCAGGTTCTCACACTCTCCTATGGAATCTGTGAGCTGTGTCAGCCTGTTCTGGTCCACTTTCAGGATGGACAGTTGCTTCAAAGAGCCTGCAAATAACACATTGTGTGTCATGAAACAACATGGTACTGAGTATCGATAAAAGTTAATTAGAATACATTTGATTCATATTGCACTTTACATTTGACACAAGTCTCAAGTCTTAAAAACGGATGAGTTCTGTATTCAAAATCAGTGGTGTTTGGAGGAACGTGCAGCAATGGGAATCAAACAGGTGAATGGTAAATGGTAAATGGTGCATTTATATAGCGCCTTTATCCAAGGCTAGATATTCACCCATTCACACACCGTCTGGTCAAATCTGGTTTGACCAGATGAAGAGCCTTGGCTCAAAATGTCGTTTGGAGCATATGAGTGTGCGGGGGTTCCCTTCTCTTTTCATATGTTACTTTTTGAACCCAGCACCTCCACGAAGTGATGTGCGTATTTTACTATAGTTTCTGTATCAACACAAGTGGAACATTATAAACCTCATCACATAGTAGGCCTTTATCCTGTTAAGCCCCAGGGGGAAAATCTGCAGAATCAACATTGAAATTGCAGATTGATTAGGTCTCTATTGATTTATTGAGTGCTGTTCAGAGGTAAACAGCCATTGCACCCGCCGGCGATCCATATATGGCCGTCTCCATATATGAAGATCACAACAGTGACACTCATCAAACCATAAATAGCCATACATGGAGAAGACTGGATCATCACCTAGATCTGCATACATGGAGCCGGCCAGCAACTCTACATCTGACCTCAAACCCTTAGATCTCCATATATGGAGCTTACCTGTTCTGACAATCCATATGTTGATCTGACCTCATCAAACCCTGTACACTCAAGACACTGCCCCCACTGCGACCTTTAGATCTCCATATATGGAGCTGAACGGTTCTGACATTCCATATGTTGATCTGACCTCATCAAACGCTGTACACTCAATAACACTCCATATATGGCCAGTACAGAATTCATTCCATGTTGATCTGACGCCCCATGATAAAGCGCCAGCGCTCGCCCAGCAGTCTGTCGGCACCCGCCTGGGGGTGTCTTACTGGTATTAGCCCATAGGCGTGATAACAGTTTAGGCCCTGCGGCTGATACACCAGTAGCTAAGCAATCAGGACAACTCAATGTGTTCAACGAATGCCATTGTCTTTCACATTACTTTGTGATTGAATAAGGCTATGGGTAAGTGATCGCCTGGACATTCATCAAAGACCTCTGAAACCATCCCCGGGCTGTGACGCATACACCAGCCCTCAGTGGGATAACCTCTTGCAATGACAAGGCCTAGGAGGATAATCTATATATGTGCAGTAAGCTCTAGTCAGTTGCTAAGCTGTCTGCGACATTTAGAGCAGGCCTATCCCCCTATATGGCTCACTGACATTACTTCTCCACTAGAGGGCAGTGCCATCCTTCTTGAGCCCTGCACAGTATCCAATAGCACAGCTATGGCATACAATGGCATTGCCCAACGGTCTACTTCATCAACACTGACTGCAGTCTGTTGACAGCAACGTGGACGAAGGGCCTGAATCTGCACTTCTTGCAGACAATGGAACTACATTATCCAGGTGGTGAGGGCTCTGTATGAGAGGAAAACCGAGGTGGGTTTAAGATGGATGGTGAGCTTTTTTCCGACAAAGATAGAAGATTCTATATCCCCCCGTCTCCCTATCTCCCTCCCTGTTCAACTTGTAAAAATATATATATAATTAATAATGATGGGTAGATACAGATAGTCAGTCAGACAGACGTCAGCAAACAAAACATAACTTTTGAGAGTTGAGAAATGTGTGTGGGCATGCTACACACTGGGGACTAGCGAGAAATTAAAGAGAAACGTAATAAATGGTACAAAAACTCCTACATATAACCCTAGTAGTGTGAGAATAAGGAGACTAACAGACCTATGCTGTCTGGGATAATCTCCAGCAGGTTCTGTGTAAGCAGCAGATCGGTGAGGGCCAGCAGACCGTTCAGCTCCGAGGGCAGCTCCTCCAGCCGGTTCTCTGACACGTCCAGACACACCAGCCTCCGCAGGTTCCCCAGCTCCTACACACACACACACACACACACACACACACACACACACACACACACACACACACACACACACACACACACACACACACACACACACACACACACACACACACACACACACACACACACACACACACACACACACACACACACACACACACACACACACACACATTATCCCCACAGTGATTCAGTACAACGGTTCTTAAACGTTTTCTTGTCAGAAACCCCAACGTTGAATATGTATTCTGGCCGTGGAATATATTTAGTTATAGTTTCAGTCATCATAGGTTTATTTCAGTGAAAAAGGGTAGTAGTTGAACATTTTCCACCAGTTGTACTCGACGACACATAAAAGGACAACCCCCCCCCAGCCCACCCCTTTTTGACGAGGATGGTGTGTGTACTCATTACTCACAGGTGGTAACAAGGACAGCTGGTTACGATCCAGCCAAAGTTCCCTCAGGTTGGGAAGAGCACCAAGGGTATCAGGCTAGCAGAGGAGAGGAGAGGAGAGGAGAGAGACAGAGGAGAGAGCAAACAAAAGGCCATGTTTGTGTTATCTTTGCAGGTGATTAAGTGGCTCAGGGTGCTGAAATACAGTGGGAACAGCCGCACGCACAGCCTCGTTGACTCTTTTAGACAAACAAAGCATTCAGGAACGGTGGTTGTCGGCCTTTGAAGACATGCATAAATAAATACTGAAACCAGATATAATCATTAAGGAAAGTTTATGCATGCACTTATGTAAACTCTTAACACCCTGAACACCCGGCGTTATTTAATCCATTAAATCATAGCGCCCAGCGATTTATAGCAGCAGCGCACATTTAGCGACGGACCGGATGCTATCCCGGTTGTAGCTGAAGTAGCTTGATGTAGCCAAAACACTCTCGATGCGATCGACAACAACGGCAGGTATTTCCAGGGAGAGAAAAAAAAAGTCTGGGACAGAGACCACTTCAATTCAGCATAGAGTAGTGCAAACGTCGATAACTATCTGCTGATTTCTGATCGTCTGCACCTTTGTTAAATTGACGCACACACATACACACACACACACACACACACACACACACACACACTCCTCTATCTCTCTGTCGCTCTAATTAATTTCCATTTTCCAGCCATTCCCTTTTCCTTTTTAATTTTGTCCCTCTGTTGAACATGGATGTTTTATCGATGCAATTGGCAGCGTGGTTTCTTGCGCACGGCTGTAGCTCTCAGGGGCATTGGTTAAAAGTGCAGGAAATTGAAGGTCATAAAAGCCGCCGGTGCACCGACCAGACCACAGACCAGACCACAGACTTAATCAGTTTATCACATTAATGTTTCAAAGGGAAGAGTAAAACCACTTGGAGAAAGTTGTTTTGATGAAGCTTCGGAAGTGGCCCCTACAAACAGCGAGATACCAGCTGCTATAAAAACCACTGTAAAAACAGGGGGCTCAATAGCTAGCTCAGATTTCATTGTTGCGACCACAGGTCGCCGCAGTTAACTATGAAATCGTGCATTTCCCGTCAGTTGGTTTGGTTAATGGTTGGTCACCCCAGGCATGATCATATATGGTCATACTTCGTGACATTATGTGATGTCATCAAAACCCACCTGTTCAGAATCGCATTTCCAAGCTGACGTGTTTTTAAACTTGTTATCTGCACTGTTTTCTTGGTTTTACTCTTTTAATAGTTTTTTCTAATAAAGTTGTCCTTTTTCCTGTTCCCCCCCTGGCCCCCACACATGTAAAGCGTCATGAGTGTCATGAAAAGTACTATATAAGTCCCAGATATTATTATTATTATCAATATTAAGCCCAAATATGGAGATCCCTGATGTCATCAATATTGTCCAGAAACTCTACATCTCACCTCAAACCCTTACAGCTGACCTGTTCTGACATTCCATATGTTGATCCTTCCCCATCCATCCTTCCTCTTTGATGTCTCCCTTTTGACTTATACCTGTCCATTCATACTCTAGACTGGCCTGCCCCTTAGTGCAGCCCGGCAGCCGGCGAACACTACAGGCCCGAAAATTAAGGCCCGGCCCTACCTGGGCCCTCATCAAACACTGTACACTCAATATATGGAGATCTAGGGATCTCCATATATTGATCTGACCTCAAACTCCGTACACTCAAGACGCGCTCCATATACTGTATGGCCAGTACAGAATTAATTCCATATGTTGATCTGCCCCCCCATTCCAAAGCAGAAGCGACTGGCGCTTAAACTTGGGCGAATTGAACTTGGACGTTGCAATGCATTTCAAGCTTGTAGATCAAAAGGTTTTTTAGACATTTGCAAACTTGTGAAATGGGATATTCTGCAGGAGTAATTTTACTTTTGGCACTGTATAATTTGATGGCAATACATGTGTACTTTTACTCAAGTAAACTTGGTAAACTTTTACATTTGTGGTATTGATACTTCTACTTAAAACGTTTAAGTAGAAGTATTATACTACATATAAACTGTAGAATTTTTGTGGTTGTAAATTAGCTCAAATTTCAATGTGAGTGTTTGGGCAGAGTGTCAGTAGTCAGTACTGCATATAACTGACAGACAGAAAGGCAGGCAGGCCGGGTTTCAGAGCATGATGTAATGTAAAGTGTTTACTCAGCCTCCGCCCTTGTGTCAGGTCACAGTCACATTGTTTACCCTGTGCTGCTATTGAGACAGCCGGGCACTCCCAGGCTTAAAGCCAGTGAAGGAGTTTGTACTTGAGTAGAAGTATCAGTACCACAATGTAGAAACTGTAGTAGTAAAAGTCAGGTATTCAAAATGTAAAAGTTCAAAAGCATTGGCGTCAAAATCTACTTGAAAAAAAAGTACTGGTAGTCATTACGCAGAATATCCCAGTTCACTTTTTTTTTTTTTTTTTTTGAAAATCTACAAGCTCACACGTGAACTTGTAGAAATGCAATTTTCATAAAGTACACATAGGGCTAAGTCTTTAATGCATGTTTTCCAATAATCCAAATCTACAAAGTTAATTTGTAATCCAAGATTTTGAAATAATAGTTTGGAAATAATCAAGTATAAAATACCTCAACATTGAACTTGACAGTACATGTACTCAGTTACTTTCCACCACGTCTTAAACCAGCCCTGATGCTCCTCCTGGGTACAGAACAGAACCTGGGCCTGGCAGACTGGTACCGCTGCATTAGTCTCTCGAGACAGACTGTTAAGAGGGTGCCGTTTCTCCTTCATTTGTCAATGCGTTCCCAGATTGGTGGGGTATAAATACATGGTTACAGATCATAGGCTTCATAGCGGAAATGCGAGATGTTTGTGCTCCGCGTTAGTGGGCATGTTTTTATTTTGGGGTGCGTGTGTGTATATGCAAATGTGAAGTATGGTGTTTTTGTGTTTGCATGGCCTGAGCGCTAGAGAAAACGAGTCACGTATGGAAATGTGCGCAAGACAGTGTGTGCGTGCCGTGTTGTGAAAATGGCGGGGGGGTTGTGGATGGGGTTGTGTGAGCTGTCGGGCCTTACCAGAACTTCCAGTTCATTGCTGCCGAGGTCCAGCTGTTCCAGTTTCACCAGGAAAGACAGTGACCTGCATATTTACGGACACAGAAACACCACAGTGAATCACTCAGAGACATGCACACTACAAGCCAACAACAAGCCGGATGTCCTTCTACATGAAGCTACAGCATGCCATTCATTCACTTGTGTAAATAATACATGCAAGGAATGTTTCTGTGAAAACACCGCGCTGCTAAAGATATCGACAAGCGCCGCTGACAACCACTTTGTTCGTTGTGAATGCTCTGCCACAGACAATTGTCACATTCACGTACGTATGACAGGTGGTTATACAGGCTACAGGGGGTGAATCAATGTCATGCCCTCGTGATCATATCTGTTGTTGAGCTACAGTAGCAAACACTTTAAGCCTGGCGTGCCTAATTTCAGGCATGTGATTATATTATATTATATAAAAATAGTGAAAACTAGAACTGCACTCTGTCGAGTGCCTACTTGCTTGTTGCACACTAGTAGGCCATAAATGGCTTACTACTATGGAATATCGTCCTGGACGAAACTAGTACTTGCACGCTCTGCTTGCGCAAGTAACTAGGAAACAGCTGTTCGGCGCATGGCCAAGTATACAGTATACTTGGCCAACAAACAGGCAAACAGCAGATCTAAAAGCTCACAATGGATTGCGCTGTGAGCTTGTAGAGTTACAAGCTCTATTTTCACCAACAAGATTTGGAGTAGAGGGAAAAAGGCAGGGGGGGCATGGTACGATCAACGAAGTACAGTATATCGTCTCTGTCCAAAACTGTCACTTTTCAGGATTCAAATTAAAAAATAATAATGAATAATAATAAAACTATTTGTATAGCACCTTTCATGACATGAAATGCAGCTCAAAATGCTTTACAGAGCAAATTATAGAGAAAAAAGTTAAAGAAAGGCAAGGCAAAGAAAAGTAATGCAATACAGTGAAGACATGAATTTAAAAGATCAACTAAAAGCAAGAGTGTAGAAGTAGGTCTTGAGCTGTGCTTTAAAAATGTCTACAGAGGCTGCCTGTTGAAGGTATAGACTAGACTATGCACATGCATGATTTTCCCATCAGGACACGCCCCCCTCATCTAGACTGAGTGGCAAAACATTGCAGCATGGCGTGTTGGAGTTTGGAAGCGCTCGTTGGAAAGCACTCAACCGTCCTGCGTACCACCTGTTTCTAAATGTCACATAAACCAGGAGGCAGCAAAATGTTGTGTTATTGAAAACAAGCTCTGACACTTAAATAACATTGGGCACCCTGGGTCACTATTTTGAAAGTGTTGTGAGGGCACACAAAGCGTGTTAATCGGCACCAACGTCTTGTTAGCTCCCTCCCAGCGCGAGGACACTTACGCAGGCAAGGACTTGAGCAGGTTCTCCCTGAGCTCCAACGTCACCAGGTTGGACAGGCTGCGATGAAGAGAGGACAGACAGGATGTGGAGAAGGAGGGGTTGGCGCGAGGAGAGACAAGAAAGAAAAGACGGGAAGGAAAGAGGATTGGCAATAGAACAAGTGATGGGGGGGAAGGGGAGGGGGGTTGAACAGGAGGAAGCAGGGTGGGGGGTGGATGGAATGGATGGGGAGAGAAGACATGGTAGAGGAGGAGAGGTATTAATGCTTTGCTCACTGAAAATAACAGATCTCCAGTCCACTGTCGCTATGCATTTTTGATTCATTGAATACGTTATTAACAGACTGCAAAAAAGTACAGACGTACAGTTATACAATAATGCTAAAAAGGATAACACCAAAAACCCTGAGGACTTGAATATAATGTATTTTCAGTGAGAAATGCCATCGTGCGACAAAATATAAACGAGGGTTCAGCAGTCAGTCAGATGGAGGGAGGGTCTGTTTGTCTGGGCAGCCTTGGCAGTGTGAGGGGCGCCTCCATCTGCCTGATCACAGCAGGCCCAGAGAGCCCAGAGCCAATGGGCCAAGAGCTCAGTCTGTCTAAGATCCCGCTGGGCTACGGAATTAAAACCCCTCACAAGCCGGGCTCGCCGTTTGTAGCGCTGCACATTAAATCATCATAGCTTTCACAACCAATTATGTAATATCAGCCTACTACTGGCCATATGGAAACGTTTCCTTACTGAATAAAGATATGTTAATTTAAATGATTCCATGTGTGCTTGCTAAGAGATGCAAATCCACTTTCATGGCAAAAAAGAAAATGAAAAAAGTCGACTCTAGCACTGCAAGACTACAGGATCTTAGATTTGAAGGTGAAAATGTTACATATTTTATGACAAAGTATAAAATATAGATTTTTAATCTACACTCCAAGGTTTAACATACTTTCCGATGTCGTTGGGCAGCGTCTGCAGGGACACGTCGTTGAGCGCCAGGTGAGCCAACGCGCGGAGCTGAGTGAAACCGTCCGGCAATCTGAGGAAGAGAACGGAAGGTTGGAAAAGGGTTGGGAACTTGGGATCAGGAATCGCAGGACCCAGGAATACATAGGAATCGTTAAAGTTAACCGTTAAAGAATCGGGACCGTTGAGAGGGAATCGTTAAGGAATCGGGATTGTTAAAATCCCAAAGGATCCCAAAACCCAAATACATGTATGGAATGGCTTTACGAGGGACGAAGACGATCAACCCATGTGGAAAAAGTTCCATCTGCAAAAGTGTTCTCCAGACTCCTGCCAAGAGTTCCAATGCTCTTCTATAGGGGGAAGTTGAATGGGGAGAGGGGGTTTAAAGAGGGGGCTTCCCCTTGTTGGCTTTAGCTTGACACTTCCATTACATACAGAGTAATGTCTGGGTCACAGAACAGCACACACACTGGCACACCAAAGTCAATGCTTCTCCTAGAGGCGTGCTGCTCATGGACCACTCACCACTGCATAATCGCATCAGAGCCAGCGGCCTCTTTTTACACATAATTAGTCATGAAAGGTGTTGAAATTAGACAACACACACACACACACGCAGTATGATATTTTTCATTCTGTTAAACTGTGAATACGAATCGGTATACGTAGTTGGTGAAATTACTTGACAACTGACCAGAGGAGGAATCACAATGTATGACTCTCTCTTCTTGCCTTCCTGTAGTTCTTGGGGAAAATGACACGATGGGAACTAAAAACTAAAATGAATTTAACTAAAACGAATTCCATCCACTTTTTTTTACTCGTAAAACTGTGATGTGACAATAAAGTTGATACCAATTGATCATATTTTCTGGACTGTATATTTAAATAATTTGAATAAAGATGTCTAAGGAGGCTTTTATAGGACATGACAGGTTTAAGCAGCACACGCACACGCGCACACACACACACACACAATACATGCACACACATAACCCATAGTAGCTCATAAACAGGTCATCGAACACCAAACTAGAGAGTGGGAGAGTGGGATATAAAATATATAAGACCCCCACCCCCCCCCACCCCCATTTTCCGTAGAGTGTCAATGCTGAGAGGAGATATGGGCTGTTCCATTCCACTTTACCTGGAGAGGGGGTTTCCGCTGAAGTCTGCGATTTCCAATGCCTTACAAAACTTAATGCTCTCGGGGATCTCAGGAATGTCTGCAAGGAAAAAGGAGAAGGGGGGGGGGGGGTGATAAGTCAGCATGGTGGACTGAAGACGTGATGGGAGGAACAGGGAAGAGACGGGGGGTGGTGGCGGTGCTGGTCACATTCTATAGAGAAAATCATTTCACGTTCCCTTATAATAAGAATAGCCACCAGATGGGAAGGAGCAGGCAGGGAACAGAAGAAGGGCATACAGTACGTACAGGGAGACGCTGCCTCTTGTTTTCCCCTCACTGTGCCATGTACTGTATTCACACTGTTCAACAATTCAAACTTTAGTATCGTAGCACTTGCCCTAGCCCCAATGACCATGGCATGCAGTCTTATGAAAAGGTTTTTAATGTCATTTAGATAGCAGGTTATTTAGAGTCAAATGCCAGGTTAATTTTTTGATCTGGCATTCGATGTACATTATTATACATTATATTATGTTTAGACGGAGAGGTTCTTCTTGGTTTGCCTATGATCCTAGATTACTGAGTCACAACACTGATTCTAAATGTTTTTAATAGACAGTTTACTTTGCTTACTCATGTTAAGTCAAATTGTATGCATCATACAATCATTATTAGACAGCCAATAGTGATCTCTATGCAAGTAAAAAGTGATGTAAATGTTATCAACAATTAACAGCATTGCCAATCAGGTGGTCTAATCATTGTCTAGACAATGAGAGACAAACTGAGGGTGGGTGTGGCGCCAGCATGGCAGCAGTACCACCCTGCAAAGAAATTACCAAATGTTCATTGTCATAAGCATCTTTGGCAAATCAAAGACACGGTCCCCTCTGTTGCCATCTCCCATGAGGCAGAAAGACAGATGGGCTTGGGCTTTATAAGCATGCTGCACAGTGCAGACACTGCTGTCACTGGCACTTGGTGATATCCATATAGGACAGATGCCTCACCGGGCCAGTTCTTCCTGTTACTTACTTGTTACCACACTATAGACTTATATATCAATTTGCATTGAACAAGGACAGTGAGAGGACAAACGCTATATACATCCACAGAGTATGCATCTGCGTGCATGTGTGTGTGTGCATCTGTGTGCATGTGTGTGCGTCTGCTGCTGAGTTGCAGAATGCAATACAGCGGATTCTAAATAAAGCAGGTCTCACTTGAGATGCTGGTGGATGGTTTTCCATGCATACACTAAACTGATACACGTCTTGTTTTAACACATTCTGGGCGGGAACCCCTTTTGGTGTTTTACGTATTATGCTATGATTTAGCTATTGAAAAATAGCAGATCTACAAGCTCGTAGCGTGGCACTTAGCTTGTAGGTCTAAGTGAAAAATGTGGCACAAATCTTTGAATATATTCTTTCAGGGCGAGCGTTTTTAACTCAAATCTTTGCTTCTTGGGATCCCTGGAACAACATATTTTCAGACGGGGGTCGGCGGCCAATTACACATATTTTTGGGGGTCATTGAAATGAAAATGTTTGAGAACGACTGACATAGAAACATGGGTTTTTCAAGAAAACTCATGATTTAGAAGACATTTGTAGAATCATCCTCAGGTCTAAATGGGTTGACACATTTTTTTATTTCTCCCCAATTTGTGTTTTCACTCCCTGCTGACCGACCCCAGGACATAGGAATACGTTGGACAAAGCCCAATGCACCCACGGTGGATTTCAACCCTCAACCTCCGTGATGAAGCTCGTAGTGCGCTACGAGCTTGTAGATCTGCTATCTTTCAATAGCTAAAGCATAACATAATGCTAACACCAAAACGGGTTCCCGCCCAAAATGGGTTAAAATGAGCACGTGCTAATCGTGAGGCTTTTGACATGTTAAAATGAGCATGTGCTAATCGTGAGGCTTTTGACATGTTAAAATGAGCATGCGTTAATCGTGAGGCTTTTGACACGTTAAAATGAGCATTCTAAAATGGCTAGTCCCAATACTTCCCACTAACTTTCCGATTAGACCACGTACTAAATCTCATGATAGTCTACACCTTAAATCAGTTTATATCAATCCCAGGTGCGTTACAGTGATCCCGCATCTCTGTAGCTGAACTAGGGAAGGGGAGCGCTTGATTTCCTTACAAACCCTGACTGTGCGGGGGCGTCTAAGCACCGCCTGCATTCATAGGACTGTGAATGCATGGGAATGCACAATGCAGTCTTGTAAATACAGCAAGTGCCTCCTTATCCCCTGTCACTGAGAACAGCTGTTCTGGAAAAAGTTTGTCGTAAACACACAGGCTGGCTGGACTGGCTGAGTAAACAAGGAAGTGGCTCTCTATGGTCGGCGCAAAGTGTAACTACTTTTGTGAATTAGGAATAGTTTTTTTTTTTTAAGATATTTTTTTGCGGCTTACGCCTTTTATTGATTTTTGAAGGGACAGACAGTAGGCTGACAGGAAACAGGAGAGATGGGGGGATGACATGCAGTAAAGGCCGTGTCGGGTCCGGGAGTCGAACCCGCGGCACACTGCGACTGGATTACCAGTCCGGTGCCCAGACCGTTACGCTACGGCCTGGGCCTAGGAATAGTTTTATGATGTTAATATTGCTATGTTTGTAACCGTTTTAGAAAAGCAATAAGCAACGCTTATAATACGCAATAATAATAACAGCAGCTCACAAACCATGCATTTGTGTTTATGTTTGTGTGTGTTTGTGGTACAGTTGTTTCCAATACCAGTATCGGAAAAGCTGCCAATACTGCATAATTGCTTATCAATTATATCGTATTTCGAAGCATTCGAAATACGAAATTGTTGATGTTGTTGATGTTGATGTTGCACTACTGTTTCATACTCTTACTGTGCTATTTACTGAGTATTTTACTAACTTGTAGCTGCAAGTTAAATTGCCACCCCAGATTAGTGGTTCTCAAACCCCCATAACTCGAGTGTGTACAAATGGAAAGGGTCCATTTAGAACCCCCTCAAGGAGCCCAAATGGTCCCAGAAGCAGAACCCCACTTTTAGAACCAGTGTCCGACTCCACCATCCACAAACTTAGTCTTAAATTCCCATTGACAATGAATGGATAATAGTAGTACATCATAGTGTCTGAGCAAATAGGCATTGTGTCTGGGGGGGGGGGGGGGGGGGGGGTATGTATCTGTACATCTCTAGTGTCTATGTGAGTGTGCGTTTGTGTGGGTGCATGACGTGTGTGCACCATTTCTAGAGATGTCCAGTTCCACCAGCTGCATGAAGTTGGCCACCTCTGGAGGGAGTCTCTGGATCTCATTGTCGCTCAAACCAAGCTTCCGTAGGTTCAGGAGTCTGAAGAAGGGCTGTGGAGAGACACAGAGAGAGGCACGCCATGTTAAAACCAAGACAGAGCGAACAGCTGTATGTATTGCAAAGCCCCTATAGCACGACAGGCTACTCTGGTCAGCACTCCTGCGAGAGGGGCAATATGATCCACAGTCGCAGGCAACCACAGGCTAAATCGAAAAAAGTTCCCATGCATCCCATCATATTCTGTATTGTAACCCCACACCACAGGCTTTTTTACCTTTGGTATATCTACTTTTTGAGAGCATGTATTTTTGCTTCATGGCTTGCCAACATTTCTACTGTACAAAAAGCAAAATAAATGACTTATGTTTAGGTATTTTAATTAATGCGCAAATAACATGGATTTTAAAACTGCTTTTAATATTTAAGATCATATTGTCTATGTCCCTCAAAGTTATTTCTAATGGTTTGAGCCTCAATCACCACTCTGATATAACCAGTCCTTGTCATTTCTTTCTGGACTTTGAAAGCAGTTTTAGATGAAGTACCACAATGTCCTGGAGGTGGTGGGGGTGCTGATATGCAGATTATTTAATATTTGAGTCATTATAATACTGATGCTAGATAAAACCAGGCTTGTTTCCATTACATGCCAACTTGGAAAATCAACAATGGTGGACATTGTAAAAAAAAGTGGAAATGCAAATTTGGAACTGAAGACTAAAGAAGAGGAGGAATTATACAAAGTAGGGTGACATTGATGACATCACGATGAGACCAAAATCAGTTGAGCTGTTCCTGAGAGCAATTTCCATTAAAGCACCTGTATGATATGAAAGCCTGATTGTTCAAAATTGGTCATTTGTGGGGATAGAAAACACATATGGGAGCCCCAAAAACACAAAATAAATGGAAAAAGTTGAATTTTATGTTATAGGTCCTTTAACATTGTAAAACCTACGTCGCTGCTCCAACTAGTTGAAATAAATCACAGATTAAGGCTTTACATTTTGCTTTGACGACCATTCATGTTTATGGAAGATGCTTTTACACATGTATTCTATAATCGTTCAAATACTCTTTAATCTTAATATGACTATTGATCGAAAATTGCCGATCTGAAGCGCACAACACGTCGCAAGACTCGCAACGTGAGCTTGTAGATCGGCTATTTTCAGTGTGCGACATGCTTCCATAGAAGACATGGAACCCAAATGACTGAAATCAGTCGTGGCGACTGAGAACTTCATTCCAGGAGCACTCAGTATTTATGTGGGGAACCTTTAAACCAGTTCAGGGGAAAACCGTTTCATTTTCACAGAAAGAACATCAAAGTGCCTTAATCACACAACTACAAACCACTACACACAGTCTCACACACACAGTCTCACACACACACACACACACACACACACAAAAAAAATAGTGTGTCCTGTATGTTCAAACGGGGCACATTCCAACGACCACCCCTCCTCGCCAAAATACACTCCTCCTCGCTATGGTAACGCCAGCCAAACAAAGTGGCTTTCGATGAGAAGGAGCAGAGCGCTGGGTTCCGTGACCGGCGTCGTGCCAAGTGGCTTTCACAAGAGACTGCTTGTTGGACCGAAGGGGGGACGGACGGTCATGGCATTCAGGAAATAAATTAAATTCGTGTGTCCTCCGCTTTTCAGATGGACACGGACAGACAGGCTGACGGCGAAGGACAACGAGGGGTTACGGAAGGCTGATACCATGAGGCGATTAACCCATTAAGACCCGAGGCCAATTCTACAAATACCTCTAAATCCTTCGTTTTCAAAAAATGCATGTTCAAACTTTTGTGTCAAGGACCCCCCCCCCAAAATGATATGCATTTGTCCGCCGATCCCCATCTCAGTAAGTTTAGTAAAAGTAAAAAATGGTTGCTTTAAATATATATGAAATAAGATTTGCACAAATGTTCACGACTTGTAGTTTATTGAGCTACGAGATTGTATATCTGCTATTTTTTAATAGCTAAAGGATACCATATGGTTTAAGACGTTAAGTGGTTAAAATCTAAAATGGCACAGATGCGTTCCCGTATTTAATGGGATAAGTCCTCAATCAGCATTGGGTTCTGCTGCTCACAGAGGACCTACTGTCTTGTCCTTGTTGATGTCCAATCAGAATTCTCAGACACCAAGGGACACGACTAAAGGAGAACATGCCAACCTAAGCTTTTCTGGAGGCAGGAATTTAGCTGGGAATTCAATATTGGGGGAGCGGGAGGGTTTCTGAACACAAGCGGCACGCACGCAAGCAAGCATGACTAAAACGTGGAAGCTGAACCTTTATTCAGCTTAAAAAACCTCAGGCTATTCTGAATGGCTCTCTTTGTAAAAGCATTTTGTTTACATGTCAATAACACTAGAGCTAATTTACTGGAAAATACAGGGGAAATTAAACGGATAGATGGGCACCAAGGACGAGTGGGCACCACGTGTTAAATTGGCTATTTTGTAAAATGTTTTAAGTATACATGATTAGTACATACATTCGACACTATTAAGGTCTATCATTTCTAAAATTGCTACAAAACCAGTATATCCAGTCATTTTAGGGCATATAAATTAAGTCTGACAATGATATACCGTGCATGATCACATCATGTATACTTAAGACCATTCTTCAAATATAATTTTTTGGTGGGGAAACTGACAATTTTACATTGAGGTGCTCTGTATCCACCAGGAATAGGGTTTCATGAATGCATTGCAACAGGTTCCTTCTCCCCCCCCAAGGAGCAGTGTAAGCACTTTGCACAGCAGATGAAACCAGACGCCCATCATGGCTCCGTGTATATTGTAATGTTTCTGCCTGCGATCGGAGATCTGCGCAGAAGACCATTAGCCCACATAGCTTACACAATACAACATGCTAAGGGGGAAGAGAGCTACAATTACATTGCCCGAAGAGGGACAAGGCTGCAGGCAGCGTAGCCGTGCACCACCTTGATGACAGATATTTCCTGTTCTTGACTGGTTGTGTGTCTATACTGTAATGTTGTCTTGGGGGGTGTGTGTGTGTGTTGTGTGTGCGCGCGCGTGCGTGCGTGCACTTGTGTGGGCACAGTGGCTAAACAGGCTCTCTCCTAAGTTATCTGGGGGCTACTAGCGTGCTATGGATGTGGCGGATCCAACAGCTGGCAGGCTGGTAAGGTGAGCAGGGCAGGGATCTTTCTTCCTTTTGTGTGCTTGGTCGGTCATTAGCACGCCCCATATTCACTAGCCACTTTCACTGCTGCATTATCTGCTTTTCAAATATCACAGCCAGAGCTGCAGTATGGCAGGTGAGTTGCCAGTCACCTAGATTGGCTCGTCGAAACGGTCGTACCATGCTAGAGTAGACAAAGCTACCAGTACAGCAGCCAATGACAGAAATGCACCAGAATCATGTTTGTCTGGTAACAAGTATGTTCATGTTCATGAGCTCAGAGGCAGAAAGAGAAAACAAAAGAGCGTGGTGTTTCTGTGGTCCCCAGCAGGTGCCAGGTATCGAATGGCAGGAAGAGGAAATAGGAGCTTGAGTGTGTGTGTGGGAGGGGGGGGGGGGCTCACCATGAGACCAGGCCCAGATGGGAGATGAACGCTGGAAGAACAGGTGACACTGGTCTCCTGGGAGTTACCGTTGCACAGACAGACTTAAATATCAATGTCTCTCATGCATGTTATTGGGGCCGTCCAAATAACATGTACTTTTTTTCTTTTGGACGAGCGCATGCGTGGGATACAGAGAAAAACTATTCACGGCACGCTTCCCTTGGACGTACGCGGACTACGCACGCATTCATGGGATCCAATGATGGGCATCGTTCTCTTGTTAAATGCTAGTCCATAAAATGCCAACGTTCCCATACTGACTGGCGAAATTAATGTCCTGAGGGACCAGACAGGGAAAATTGCCGAAGTCAACAACTCGCCTCTATGCATACAGTCCTGGCTCTTACTGTCTGCAGTCGACTGGAGTAAAAGCCAGGACTGTATGCAATCAGGCCTGTGAGACAGTGTTCATTTAAAGGTTTTTGAATAGACTAAGACTAGATAATAATTTCAGAAGACTAAATAGGACTAAGACTAAATGGTGTGTTATCCAAAAGACTAAGCCTAAATATTTTCTGTCAAAATTAACATTGTATTAAGACTAAAAGACTAAGGCTGCGTCCGAATTCATTCCCTATGCCCCATATAGTGCACTACTTTGGGGTTCCGCCATTTTGTATTAGTGTCCGAATGTGTAGTGAGCATTTTTGCACCCTAATGTAGTGGAAGTAAGTATCCCACAATGCATCAGGGATTGTAGGGAGCATCCCTGATGCATCCTAGACGAGTGGATCTACCCCATAATGCATTGCGCAGGCTTGGTCTTGAGAACACATGCTCGTGTGTGCGCACATGCACTGCATCTCCATGCATGCGCGGGCTCCAGCTGAGAGATGCAACGATACTGATTTTTCAATTCCGATCCGATATATTAATTTTGAACTTTCCCGATATCCGATATTTGCCGATCCGATATTTGCTGTAGGCTACATAGCAAAACAAATAAATACAAAAAAAGTCAAAGAGGGGATGTTTATGGTTAAGTGTTTAACCTGTAAAAATATGAATATGAACTGTTTAACCTGTAAACCTTAAGGGAATGGCCACCTGTTAATTAATACTATGGATTATTATTATGTGCAAAGGTACATTTTTACCCCTAAAGTGATGCCTGCATGTAACCTGTTAATTAATTCTATGGTTTATTAATAATAATAATAATAATAATAATAATAGTAATTATTATTATTGCTATATACACGTGGTACCTTTTTACCCCTAATGCGATGCCGGGAATCAGCTGGGCTATCATGTGTTAAAAGCCTTAAGCCTTACCGACAGAACTCGGGGAGAAAGAAAATACCTCAGGACGTTTGTTATGGCGCTAGCTGGTGTTGTGTTGCTACTTTAGTTTGCAAACTCTGTCTTTGTCTTAAGAATTGCACTACACTTACAATCTGAATCAGTGTTTGAGCTTCTGACAACAATGTCATGGTTTGATAACTGAGCCAATTATATAAAGACGGATTTTACTGCGACGACGACGTGCGCTTATTCTTCATCATCATCATCACAGCAGCATTTTTTTCAATGGCAATAATAAAGTTACAAAGATTGAATCACATAGCGCTAAACAGCACGTGTGCAGTCAATATATAGCAGAAGAATGGATTACAAGAGCAATCTCATCAACAATGTCAGAACGCAGCTAGATGATAGGCTCCACCACACAACTGAACTGCGCATGCAGAGACTTGACTGATCCGTGCGACGACGGGTAAAATGTATACTTTTATTACTGTTAAGTCTGTAAGTGATTCCATTCTCTTATATTGCATATATTGCATATATTGCACCTTAGTGGGGCTTTTTTCTATAGTCTGTTTGCAGTCTGTACATACTGGAGGTTGGATTCGCTCACTGCACTGTCTGTGCAGGACGGACTGTAAACATTAAACACGTGTCCCCCTCCTGTATCGGAGCGTGTATCGGTGGCATCAAATCCGATCTCCGATACATTAATTAAGCTGGATCGGAGGCCGATACCGATATAATATCGGATCGGTTGCATCTCTACTCCAGCTAAGAGGCAAAAGTTGAATCAGCGAAAGAAAACAACAGTTTTTAAACGTTTGTTTTCCCTCTTTGTTCCCTAGAGCATCTCAAAGCTACAGATCGAGACGAATGATATGTGCAATTATTTGCAATTGTGTTATTGATTTTATTCATAATAAAACAAGATTACTAATCTCAGATTGTATCACCCAGAGCATGACGGTAGGAGAGGAATCAGTTTCGTTGAATATATTAATTTATTGATAATCATTATCAGCTATTAGGCTATGTTATATCACAAAGGCTAAATAGTATACCTGCATGTGAGACAAATTAATTGTGGCACAAACATATATTATTCATTAATTCCTACCATGAATAAAAATAAAATAAATATTGAATTGCAATAAAAGAAATACATAAAATCCTATTGTAATTTCTTGGACTGCTTTTTCTGTTTTTTTAACCAAAAATAGCTGAGCTGCAAACTCACAACTCTGATGTCGCGTTACTCAACTATTTTTTCCCCCCAAGTCCATATATATATATATATATATATATATATATATATATATATATATATATACCCCAACATATACTCCGTTTTATAATTTAGTTGATGGTTCCTATAGCAAAGCCCCACCGTTCGAACTATGGGATTGCAAATATATTCACAGTGCAAAGCAGTTGAAAGGAGGATTTTCAAACTAACTCGGATTCTTGGATCGCTGTCCTTGGAACATTGGGATTCAAGACCAAGACTAAATCAAAATCTGCTGAAAAACACTGTTAACACTGCTGTGAGAGGATGATTCTGAAGGCTCACAAATATGCCCATGCACTGTGCAGTACTCTGCCGTAGCCGTGTTCACTAGCTTTTCCTATCTTTTCAAAGAACAATAAATAGTACGCTAACAGGGACCAAAGCATATGTTCATCTAGAACAGGCCTAGATTCTAGAAATAGGTAATCAGTGGTTTATACAAATTGAGTAAAAAAAAAGGGGTGACTGCAGCTGAGCAGTTTTTTACAGAAATAGATTTAAACAAGCAAAGACCACTCACTGAGGAGAGTCTCCAACTAAACAAACTAACCAAAACACCCCTGGTCAATGGCTAAAACAACAACAACTAAACAAACTAACCAAAACACCCCTGGTCAATGGCTAAAACAACAACAACTAAACAAACTAACCAAAACACCCCTGGTCAATAGCTAGGAGAAGGGGGTTTAGTGTACCGACACCCACCTCCTCGTTCTATTAGTGTCCCTAGACCAGTCTGTTCTGTCACAACTCAGTGTGTATTTGTCTCAGAGAGAGAGAGAGAGAGAGACTATAGCATTTGATACAGACTTATAGCATGTTATGTAGACAGCACTATAATTGCATTGTATGTAGTCATAGCACGTCATAGTACATATGTATAGCATAGTAGTATAGATGTATAGTTTGTATGTATAGTTTCATTATATAGATATTCCACTGTTACTTTCTTAGCTTACGCATGTTTCATGATAAATGTTTTTATGTGATGCTTTTTTGTTCTTGCTTAATGTAAGTCGCTCTGGATTAAGAGCGTCTGCTAAATGCCTAAATTGTAAATTGTAGAGAGAGAGAGAGAGAGAGAGAGAGAGAGACCATTTGCGTTGGTACATGCCATCACATCGGTGAGAACAAGTGAGCTACATTTCCTTGACAACTTTACGAGTGTGGCTTCTTTTAACAGAGTACTTGCTACAGTCGTTTGGCTTTTAGAGGGAAGGTGCTGGAGTCATGTTGGAGAGCAGCGGTGTGTAGTACAGTAGAGCAAGTGATTCCCAAACTGGGGGCCGAATTTTTATTTTGGGGGTTCTCCAGATGGTTAGCTTAACGAAGTCTCAAATCCTACAATTCCAAGTGCTTGTCAGGGTGGGGCGGTCCCAAATTCAATTATGATTATTTTGGGGGGTCACGGCATGAAATGATTGAGATTGAGAACCACTGCAGTAGAGTGGCACAGAGTCACGGGAGGGCAGGGACATTTTTCTGGTGAGTCACAGTAAAGGGCAACATACTCATGTGGCTTCTGAAGACTACAGATCAACACAAAGCTTCAATGAGAACTAGGACACTGGGACATCTGTTGTGTCCTTTGTTTATGAAAGCGCCTGAGTCAAGTCACAAGTATTTGGGCAGACACAAAAGTCACAATTAACGACCGGCCATATTTTTTTGAGTGGTGCAACCACTCCAAGGAACAGCAATGTCCGTGTTCACCTATGTATGTATGTATGTATGTATTAATGAGCACGAGTATGACCGAGTACCAGTAGGGGCGCTGTTTGCCAGAAACAGAGAGAGAGATAGTATTAGTGCTGCACTGTTGACTGCTAATGAGAGAGAGAGAGAGAGAGAGAGAGAGAGAGAGAGAGAGAGAGAGAGAGAGAGAGAGAGAGGAGAGGAGGGGGGAGGGGAGTTGCACCACTCAGTTCACATGGGTGTGATTACAGTGATTACAGTTTTACTAAAGAGCAAGCTATATATGGCTGCTTAGATAATTTTTATTTATATACAAATTAATTTGCACGACAAAGACGAAAGCGATGTGGGGAGGATACGTCACAGACTGAGAGGCCGTTGCTCCAGACTGTATGACGGAAGAATTTGAAAACTGCGAGACTACTACTGTGAAAGTGTATTTTCCGGATGAACGTTAAGTCAAGTTTACGTTCGCTTCTGTGAGGGCATCAGGGGAACAGTTTGGCTTCTGTATGCAGGACTTGGGAAAGAGGGAGCATGCTCCGTTAACGTGCATATTTGTGGGCAATATTTATGTGAGCTTGTTTGTTTTAAGCATGTGTTTATGCAGGTGTTTTATGTGCGTTGGGGGTTAGGACACAGTAAAAAAAACAGAGAGAGAGAGCGCGAGGGAGGTAGACAGACAGACGAGGAGAGAGAGAGATGGAGAGAGATAGGTGTGTTGGTGGAAGGCACCTAATTAGAAACTGACAACAGCTGTCCCAGAGGTAAAGGTACGGTGATGTAGCGTGTGTGTGTGTGTGTGTGTGTGTGTGTGTGTGTGTGTGTGTGTGTGTGTGTGTGTGTGTGTGTGTGTGTGTGTGTGTGTGTGTGTGTTGCTAGCAGCTTTCTAGGCACGATGAGACATAGCCGGATGGACACAGAATTCAGTGTTCAAGTCAAGTGACACCATTTAGCCCATTAGGCTACAGACAAAACCACACACACACACACACACACACACACACACACACACACACAATACTAAACTCCCCCCTTCCGACAGCACACATGGTCGACTGCCAAGCCAACGCATAACTCTATACAACTTTCTTCTCTAAATTAACCCATTTTAAGACCTGAGGCAGATTCTACAAATGCTTTCTAAAATCAGTAGTTCACAACACACACACACCAGTAAGACCCCCTGGGGGCAAGAAAGGGTGAGGTCACGTGCACGGATCCGCCTGGGTGACGGCAGACTGCTGGGCGAGCGCTGTCGCTTTGGCATGGGGGGTCAGATCAACATATGGAATGAATGCTGTACTGGCCATATATGGAGCGTGTCTTGAGTGTACAGGGTTTGATGAGGTCAGATCAATATATGGACCACAAGGAGGAAATGTAATTACACCACATTAAGCCCACCATCCCAAATCCCCCCTTGTCATTCTTTTCCATACAGCTGTTTCCTTTCATATGGAAGTGGAATCCCTATCCATTCATTCATGCTCTCCCATCCCAGTCCTCTCTGCAGCCACTAGCCTGATGATCCACATTCCACTCTGGCCTCTTTTCTAGATTCTTTGTGCTCTCGCAGTGCAACACAACATAGTAATACACATCTAAAACATAGACTATTGTGCACGCAGTCACCGCTGGGGTGAGGGGCTCAATGACCACTACATGCATTTGTGATGATGATGGACCCTATTATTCAGAGTCTCGGAAAAGAAGACGAGAGGATTTGGTTGACTGCACAACTCGGTACAGCACACAAAAGGGGTATTTCACTTTAAACATTTTAAATATCTATACAATTCTACATCGGGTACATGGGTCCTCTATTTGTGCAAGGCATGCTCTTATTCAATGTAAATTACTACACCGTGTCTACTACACCAAGGCCAGGTTGTCTAGAATATATAACGATGTGTCTCCTGAGTGTGATAGATGTCGGCAGGCTCCCGCAGACCTCATCCATACGTTCTGGCTCTGCCCTTCTCTGCACAAATATTGGACCGATATCTTCAATTCCTTATCAAAGATAGTCGGGCAAAGAGTGGAGCCCACACCTTTGGGGGCCCTGTTTGGTGTTTTTCCCTCAATACCGTCGCTCTCCAAACCAGAGAGGGATGTTTTGGCCTTTGTCACTTTGTTAGCGAGGAGACTAATTCTGACCAACTGGAAATCGCCCACTTCCCCTTCTCACACTCATTGGGTTAGGGACACCTTGTACTGTGTAAAACTGGAGAAGATTAGACACTCCTTGAATGGTTCTTCCGATAGGTTTGGGAGGATATGGGGTCCATTCTTTCAATTCATTCAGAATTTGAATCCATCTCTGCTTGGGGATGAGTGAGGTCTGCTGGACTTTTGTTTTAAAAGTAACTTATACTGTGATTGGATTGTATGGATTGTATTGTATTGGATTATGGATGTATCATGTACCTATGTTTATTTTTATTTTTATATAGGATGTTTTTATATAGGATGTTGTGTACTGTTGTTTTGTGTGTACTGTTTATTTTTCAACTTTTACTGATCTTGTATTTAAGGTTTGTTTGTCTTGTTTTCTGTTGTCCTTTTTCTTTGGGGTGAAAATTCAATGTGTTTACTCTTTTATGTCATACTTGTGGGGTTTATTTAAGAGAAGCTGTTAATGTCAATTATTCTTTTTCAAACTCTATCTCAATAATGCTTCTGTGAAAAAAAACAATAAACAAAGTTATAAAAAAAAAGAACATTTTAAATATCTACTCTGCTTTTACCCAGTCCCAGACAGTTTATAAGTTTCTTGATTTGAGATGTACAGACAGGTCAAGGACTCAGGACTGTGACATCAAAGAGCGCCATGGACACAAATAGTCGTCCCAGGTCTGTCTTCCTGCGTTAAAGTGTCTTCAGTCCAAAGCTATGTGAGGCTGCAGAACAAAAGAGATCATCAAGAATGCACCATGAGTCATTTCCAGGCCCCCCGGGTCTGTGGCGCATTAATTAAGCAACATGGCATAGTTTTTTTGCGCACGGGCTCACACATGCGCAGTTTGCGCACACACACACACACACACACACACAGTTTGTCCTGCACAGTTTGAAACCCAGAGTCCCAAAAAGTGAAACTCTGCAGGGTCTGAATGACCCAGCGCTCCTCCAACCTGTCATCTGCCCCCCCATCCCCTCACACTCTCCCTCTATATACTACTACCAACTCCTCCACCTCTCCGAGTTCCCTCCATTTTCCTTTGCAGAGGGACAAAGCCTAACCCGCCCAGCAGCTCTCACACAGGGCTGTCACTCACAAGCAGTGTTGCCAGGTCTATGAAATCAAGCCCCAAAAAGACCATATAGGGCAGTGGTTCCCAAACTTTTTCATGTCAAGGACAGCAGACATGGCAGACTGGCTGTCAGTCAGAGGCCGGGAGGTCAGGAGATTTCTCCATTGTCAAAAAGGCAGTGTTGCCATGTTGGCCTATTATAAGCGACTTTGGGCATCTTTTCCTGTAAAGTTGCTTGTAAATATTGGTAATTGCGGGTTGCAGTTTTTTGGGCTTTTTTCTAAAATGTAGTTACTAGATGCTTATTTAGACTTGCTAAATAGAGTTCTATTTCATTAAACTTTTTTGTGCCAGGGTCAGGGAGCCCTACAACAGATTTGTGTATTTCAAAATATTATACATTTTATTTCAAGAGTTTTGAGCGTTGTGAGCTTTTGGGGCTTGTTTTTTCCTAGACCTGGTTGCTTATTCCTCCCACAAAATATGGCAACACTGTCAAAAGGCCACCACAGAGAAGGGAGGAAGAAGAGGGGGAGAGACTTGAAAGGCACAAGGGGATCACAACAAAAGGCAGGAATCTGGTAAGAACAGGATAGAGAAAGTTGGAGGAATAGGGGTGGGGGACAGAGGGATGGCGGATTATTAATGAAGAAGGGGGGGGTGGTAAACAATGGGTTCCCAAATAGGGAAGAAGAGCCTCACAATTCACTTGTGTTAATGGAGAGACACACACACACACACTTCTCAACTAGAAAATTCGCAATTTAAAAAAATTGCAGAGTGTGGTTGCCGCAGTGGCTTACATATGCCCCTCCCAATAATATTGCCAGCCAATTACAATTTCAAGTCACACCTTAGATCATGTGTAAGTAATTCAGAGGGGATTTAACCCCCAAAATTCATGTTTTTGCGACAAACAGTTACATTTCTCGCATTTGCGGCGCCCCCTATGGATGAAAATGGAATTGCTTTTAGAACTTGGTTGATTAAACCACCCCGGACATGCGATTCAAATTTGGGATGGATTGGACATTCCGTTCGTGATTTATGGCATTTTTTGTGATATAGGCCTCTCCTACTAACTTTGGACGACGATTACGGCCGAACGATACGCACTATCAAAATTCTGCAGATCGTGTTTGAATTGGATGGGTCCAGAGATCACGTGTACAGATATTTGTGAGATTTGGACAAAATCTGTAGGAGGAAAAGAAAAAAGTGCGTTTTGGACAAAATTCTAAATGGCGGAAAATCCATCATGGCGGAAAAGGGGCGTGGCCTATATGTGGAGATGCGTCCAGGTAGAGATGAATTACCAGGTGAGAGTATTACCAGGTGAGAGTATTACCAGGTGAGGTACCAGGCGAGAGTATTACCAGGTGAGTATTTTAATTCACTAATAAATTAATATCAATTAAACTATACAACATTTCTCTTAACAAAATACAAGCACACGATTCCCGATTTTTCCGGTCAATTTGACATATGGCTCAACTTAAGTGCGTACAGTCAAAACTGTGGGAGGTATAATGCGGCAAACTTTGTCTTACTCCAGTAAAATAATAATACGTAATAAAGTGTTACAGTTACTAGAGTTACTACAAAATGAATTGGAAATAGCTCAAAACACGTCATTGCCGGCACCATTAACCCGGTCGATGCCAAATTTTGCACACACTCCCTGCATGCCAACGATGAACCTCTGCCACAAATTTTCGAGAACGCCTGCCCCTTATTATATAGTTAGCGCCAATAACGTCAGCTGCTGCGGCTATACCCGATAGCAGGCTCGACAAGCCAAAAGCTTATTGTCTCCACCAGGCCGAAGGCATGTGGGGTGAGTATGTTTTGCACTCCGTCCGTCCGCGTGTGTGTCCGTGTGTCCGTGTGTGTGTGTGTCCGTGAACAGCTAATCTCGGCCACCGTTAACCCGGTCGATGCCATATTTTGCACACACACTCCCTGGATGCCAACCATGAACCTCTGCCCCAAACTTTCCAGAACGGCCTGTTATAGCGCCACCAGGAGGCCGCTTTGTGCAAAACAAGTTTTTCAATGCCATATTTTGCACACACACTCCCTGGATGCCAACCATGAACCTCTGCCCCAAACTTTCCAGAACGGCCTGTTATAGCGCCACCAGGAGGCCGCTTTGTGCAAAACACGTTTTTGCACAGTACACCTACAGATTTTGTCCAAACATCACGCAAATTGGTACACAGTCTCTCTAGAGCCATTCAACGAAACGGGTCTTTCAGATTTATCAGACTCCATCCTGATTGGTTAAGATTGGCTTCCAAAGTTCACAGGAGTGCTCAGTTTCAAACAAAATGCTGCAAATCATGAACACATCGCGTGATTTCCGTGAAATTGTGCACCCACATTCCCACTAGGCCGAGGACGAAATGCCACATGAACAATTTCAACTCAGCCTCAAGGTGGCGCTATAACTGGCCGAAAAGTGTTTTTACCTCTAACTGCACGGATCTGTGGATAACCTGGTGGAGACCTGTGCCCGGAAGGGCACTTTTTCTAGTTGATACTTGGGTCTCGATAAATGTCGAACCGGGTTTGTAATGGACGCGATTTTCGGGCTCCATCCCTACTCAAATCATCCAATTGCCATCCAAGGCATAAGAAGAAATGGCACCCCTTTCACATTTTCCTATTATAGCGCCACCAGGAGGCCACAACCTGACCTGGCCTGGCGGAGACCTGTGCCCCGAGGGGCACTTTTTCTAGTTTCCTTGTATTTCTTTGTGAAATCTTACCTGTGCAACTTTAAAGCCTTAGTTTTTTTTTTTAATATATTCCAGTGTTCAGCAACAAAAACACAATTAGATGGTTTAATCAAATTGCACTTATATGCGTGACAATTCATCGTAATGTATAACCGTGACAGCCCTAGACTCAACAACAATCACGTGATTCCCACCCTACCATATAGTGTGGAGTGGTACAGTCCTGGCTGGCTTACCATGGGTCCTCTAATAACCTACATAAATGTCACTGTACTGTACTTCCTCTTGCCCTACCTATCGCACAATCCCTGTGTGACTTGTTGCAGCTCGGGTGCACTGCAGTGTGTGAGTGTGTGTGTCAAAAGAACGACTACGGTGTGTGATGTGACCGTCGTTATCAAACAAACCGGCAACACACTACTACTGGCACTCCAATGCTGCACTATGTGCCACGTGTGTCTCATTTAAAGAGATCATACTGTATCTAATCCTATTAACTTCACACATTAGCAGCAGCACACAGCTCTCGGGGGCACATAAAATATATTCACCGTGTGCATATGGGGTTGGGGTCCTTTAGGATTTCAACGATTCCAATTCCCTAACGAATCCCTCTCAAGGCCTGGACATAGTCCCTTTTGTGCCTTGCGTGGGGGAGTCAAACACACACAAAAATCGCAAGTTTATTTTAATCCTTATATAGTCCTCCCGTCGCTATTGTAGGCTTACGTCGGTCTATAATCACTACTCGTCTATAAGCATCTACTAGTCCCCTAGATGGCAGCTAGAGATTGGATCATTGTACAAACTACTGATTTGACATTAGTTATAGTTATGACTGTATAGTGAGTTTTACACTATATTATCATAATTGAAGTAGGCTATATACCACTGCCTGTGCTGGCCAATCTACAAGCTCACATCGCACTTGCAAGCTTGAAACTTATTCTAATTGAATTGACCCAGTTTTGCGTCTTTTGCTTGTGATGTAATCAATGATCATTGCGTTCACACGGGGCAGATTGCAGTCTACCATTCATTGTCAAAGGAAGCCAGCGACATGAAGTTCATTACTAGTGGATTATTATCATCTGCAACGGAAAACACGGTTTGTTGGACGCATCTGTAAACGGTCAAATTGTCACCAAATGGAAGCATAGGATACGATAAATATACACAACTGTCAGCGCTTGTACACAAGCTGTTCTCCACCGTAATTCCGCAGAGTTCTCGTCTGAACACCAGGGATGGACTGGGTCAAAAAATAATCAGACGAGTTTGCAAAGCAGTGCTTCGAACGATGATGTCATGTTGTCCTGTTTAACTGTGATATATCCATGCCGGTTGTGTTTACATTTACAGCTCAATGTGCTGGCGGAAGTGTCATCCTCTTTCAAGAGGAGGAAAGCCTTCTTGCTCTCTGCTGCCCAGGGGTACTTTTGCTGTACCCGAAGCAACGGGACGCAACGCAAGCATTTTGCTTAAGTGGCTGCTTCTTGCGTTGATTACATTCGACTTTGCAAGGCACTTCAACGGTTCGATTCCTATAGGGGGTTCCAAATGGAAATGGACCCTTAAAACTAAAAGGTGTGTAACTAGTTTTGGTGGTCCTTGAAATGAAACAACCGGTATTGTGATTGCTTAATAATGCATAGCAGACATGTCTACATACCAGCTCTCTGAGGCCCATTTTCCACCAGCGTTGTATTTTGAACCAAATTAATTGTTTCAGATCCCTAAAAGTTGGTTCGGAACTGGAACCAAAATACACTGAAGTGGGCGTGTCACTATTCAGGTTGGAAGATGCAGGCATCAGAAAATAAAGAACAGAACCTGTTCTAGAACCAAAGTTATTTTGGTGGAAAAGGGGCCCCGACAGTGTGATTAAACCGGAAGCAGAATCGGTTCCAATATGTGGATCCAAGGTTTGGATGCAGTTCCTCCGTTTCCGGATTCCAGCCCTGCCGCCGACCACCTAGGCTGAACACGGAGGCCACACAGAGAGGAGGGCGTGGCCCCAGCCTGCATGACTGACAGCCCCACTTACACAACACACTCTACACCTGTCCCAGCAGTCCCTTTGATCTATCTGCACACACAGCAAACCGCTAGAAGCCAGGCGAACACAATCTAGTCCAGGGCCAGGCTGCAGTTTGGACCCACGTCTGTCACGGTTACAAATTTGAGTTGACAATTAATTGCGATTAACGATTCAATTGTGTTTTTGGCAGTGTAAGTAAGTAGGTAGCCTTGCCGAGCCATGAGGCCCATAGGGCAGGAGCCTATCTCCTGTTTCTGTAGCGTGAGGCAGCTTGATGTACAAGTATACCCCCTGGACATGACGCTAGTATATCACAGTGTCATGTCAAGCAGGGAGGCACTGGGTCTTTGGTATGACCCAGCCGGGGATTGAACCCCAACCTCCCAGTCTCAGGGCGGACACTCTAACCACAAGGCCACTGAGCTGGTGTTTTTGACATTGACATATGAATAAAGAATACATTTCTGTTTGCGGCTGGTAATCAAAAAAAATGCATAGGGCACATATGACAAATAACGGAAATATACAAAGAAATCCCTAACATATTAATTACTTTATTCCTAAGAAAAAGTAAATAGCTGATCTAAAAGCTTACATGTCACAAAGTGGCGTGTTATATGCTTGTAGATCTGCTATTTCAGCTTTTTTTAATGCATGAAAATGTTTCAACATTATTTGAATTACGTTTCACGATTATGACAGAATAATTGCGATTATCTCAAATAATTGCGACGATTATGTAATAATTTTGACAGGCTTACCTACAGTATAGGCGGAAAACTCTGCTGTGATGGCGAGAGGGAGTGACAAGCGGGGAGAGTGAAATCGCAACCCATCTAGCCAAGTAGATTAAGCAATGCTACGCCTTGAGTTGACACATTTAGATAACCGCTATGCTCTAGTTACAGTAAATAACATGTTTGCATAATAGGGGAGGAAATGTAGGGAATTTTGAGGCAAGGCAGGGATTTTTCTTACTGACCAAAACAGTAAAACAGAAATTAGAAGCATTTAAACTGAACCTTGTACAGAAAAAGCAAATTCCAGGAGTGGAGAGACTGCTCTGGTCGGCTTCGTGCAGCAACAACACACACTGGCACTTTCAGAACGTCTCATAATAACTCATAACCACTTCCATTCCATTCCTAAGAGGTGCAGGAAAACAATGCTGTATTATCTCACAGGGAGAAGTAAAAGCTGCAATCATGCATGAATTGGCACTACTAGTACGTACGGTGAGAAGACAAACATGCACTGCACACACCCACACACACACGTGCGCACGCACACACACATGCCAAGGCTCTGTAAAACTGGCACACATCTGCAGTACCCCCTACCAAGCTGAACTTGCCATGGTGTAGGACGGTATCCACTGCTATGCTATAGTATTCCCAGGCTCGCTCTCATGTTGAGGTGAGAAGTGGATACCACCAGCAGGTGAGGGACTCGCCCAGATGCATACATTAAACTACTACTCAGTGAAACAAAAATGGCGACTGCAGAAAGTAATGTTACGACAAACAAAGCTTATTCATACGCGTCAAGTTTGTTTAATTTATATATTTATTGTGCAGTGCACATAGGCAATGTATTTAATACATCTTTGTTCCAGTTTCTCTCTCATATCGGTTATGGTTAAATAATTCTTGGGGGCTTTAATTGCAATATCAATCACAGGATTTTGTGTCCATTATGTTGCCAAGCATCACACACAAAGAGCCATTGACTTGAAAATATTAAAGATGGGGAGGAATAGGCTGGTGCAGCGTGTGACATTGAATCCGTTTCAATGCAGTGAATGTGCCTGTGGTCATTCACCCGAAAAAGCAGATGGGAGCATGAGTAGCCAAAACGGGCTCCTAGCTTGCACCTCACACTCCCACACCATTGGGTGTCCTTGGTGCTGAGCTGACTCAGTCAGCACCATCCATATCTTTCCATTGACTCACTAGTCCACCACTCACAGAGTTCATGCACAGCGGTTTTCTCAAATGAATCAGGTCCAGACATTGTCCGGGAGGCGACGGAATGAGTTGTTGTTCTTTTGTTTTTTTCTGCTGTGGTCTCCTCTTGGAGGCCTGTTGGGGCTCTGTTGTTTACACAGGGAGCTGTATTGTTCAGAGCAGACTGTCAGAGATCGACAGTAGAGAGAGAGATGGAACAAAGAATGGGGCAGTGAGAGAGTGAGTGAGAAAGTGCCCGACCTCTGACCTGCACGCTCATTTTACAGAACACGTACAATTATTTTGCATCTCATCCATGAGTGTATTATGTTTCCAGTCAGGTGCTAGGGAAGCAGCTCTTAAATCTCAGCTCACTCACTCTCTGGCTGCCCCTGGTGTGTGTGTGTGTGTGTGTGTGTGTGTGTGTCTGAGTGTGAGTGTGAGTGTGAGTGTGAGTGTGAGTGTGAGTGTGAGTGTGAGTGTGAGTGTGAGTGTGAGTGTGAGTGTGAGTGTGAGTATGTGTGTGTGTGTGTGTGTGTGTGTGTGTGTGTGTGTGTGTGTGTGTGTGTGTGTGTGTGTCTTGACCAGGGCAAGAATGTCATGGGTGTTGAAGTCCATGGCCACCGTAGGCCCTCAGTTTGGCTTTCGGTCCCTAAGAAAGGTCAAGTTAATCTCTCCCCTGAGGCCACAGTTGCTTTGATGCCCCGCCTGTCTGCACTTCCCTAGCTGATAGTGCAGTTTTTTTCCTCTGCCTCTTTCCTGTCAATGTATTATTTTAAACCCTGGTGTATTTGCAAATTGTGAATTATGAAATATAATAATAATAGTTCAGATTTATATAGCGCTTTTCTAAGTACCCAAAGTCACTTTACATAAAGAAAACAAACAAACCAACTTTATTTAGAAGAGAATAAGTTCTAGATCAAAAATATAAAAGGTTAAGCATTGGTTGGGGAGGCATCTTAAACCAGATCTCAGCTAGAAGAGGTGTGTTTTGAGTGAGGTTCTGAAGTAGAGGAGGAAGGAGGCATTGTTGAGGTTGGGCAGTGCATTCCAGTGCATTCCCTCAGATCTGCAGCAGGATCTGAGGGAACGGGATGGAACACAAGGTTTGGGAAGATCGGAGTGGTAGGGGGAAGACAGACTATTTTTATTAACCACCTCGTCTGCAGATCATCTTCAAATGAGTCCAGTGACTCTGATTAGTCCAAGGCTCAGTGTGTGCATGAACTTTTGAGTCAGTCCTTTATAAAAAAATATTGGTAATTTGGAAATATTGTGTGTGGGTGTGTGGGTGTGTGCGTGGGTGGGACCGAAATAGCCATTGCACCAGGTCTTTAACTAAACTACCAACTACTGTGCTTTGCACAGCAGCGTCAACAATCCCATCAGAGCACAGCTGAATAATCAAGATGTAGTCACAGGGCTGAATATAATGAGACGCACACATGTGGCACCCGAGAGCAACCAATGGTTAAAGAAACGATTGCATAAATGAATAGCGCCAGCTCGCCGTCTGTCTCTAACAAATGCTGATCGTCCATCTGCTCTGTGGTGAAGGTGAAGTCAGGCAGACGAGGAATGGATGCATGGGCAAAGCTGAGCGGACAGCCCAGCCCTGGGGCAGTCCAATCTAAAACAAACCGACTTTACGTGTGTGTGTGTGTGTGTGTGTGTGTGTGTGTGTGTGTGTGTGTGTGTGTGTGTGTGTGTGTGTGCGACTGTGCGTGCGTGCGTGTAGGGCCGTCAAGATGATGACATTTTACTTTACCGGGATTCCTTCAAAGTAGGAGCTCTGGGGTGCCGGAAAGACATGGCCGCTTTTACTCTGACACGCGATATCAGTATGTCATTTTAAAATAATCTAGGACAGTGACTCTGAAACAAATACCAACATTTATCGGCAGTATCGGCAGCTTTTACGATACTCTTATCGGTTTCGGGAAAAACTCTAGGTCATGTGTTTGTGTTGTTTTTTTGCTCCAATGCAATCCACATATTTCTGAGATTCTATCATGCGGTTATTAAGCCGGTTCTGACACGTATTCCTGAAAACATGTAGCCTGTGGCGCTGTCAGCCAGACTGACGGCTCGTTGGCAGGTAAAGCACTGCAGCGTGTCTAAAGCCCTGGGAAAGACAATAGACCAGGAAAGAGACAACAATGAATGCTGCCTGCTGGACATGACAGAGTAGATTGAGAGGCAACAGGTAGATGTGGCACTCTCTGGCTTACACGCCTCGCCGCCGCCACTACACACACATCTGGAACGTCTTTTTGTTTTGCTCGTAGATCGGCTAATTTCTGCAAAGAGTTTGGTGTAACAGGGAAAAGCCTAAGTACAGAGCCAAAGGGCAAAGTTCAAGTGACAATTAACTTAAGCGCTCGCTCTCTCTCTCTCCCCCCCTCTCTCTCTCCCTGAACAGATACCAAGGAGACCCAATTCGAAATGGGCACGTGCCGATTTTCACTGAGGCATATAATAACGCAAGAGATACAGTAAAGTGGCATCTTCTCTTCTTGGGAGATTCCATGGCCAGAAATCAGCATAGTTAGAGTTCTCATGACCCATAGAGGCATACGATTCCACAGTAAAATAAAATAAAAGAACACACAGAGGAACTTGCCTGTACTGTTCCGCAGCGTAGTTGACCGTATGTTTACATAAAGACTGGGGCTGGTAGATTGACCCCTTGTTAGCTTGTTAGTAGAGCAAAGTATCAGCCTCAGCAAAAATCTACTGAAATCTGGATGGCACCCGTGTATTTTTTGTGTTTAGCAATTCTGATATGTGGCTAAAAATATAATTTTGGTATGAGATACTGTTCTGCATTGACAAAAAAAATTAAGCTTAAGGTTTAGCCAGCATATGCGATATTATAACTCAAAATTATTGTATATAAGAGCTGGAAGAGCGTTCATCTCAAAAAGCATTACTTATCTGCAAGTAGGCCTAATTTGAATGAATTTGAATTCTGATACTGTGATTCACCATGGGAGGGCATGAGATTGGGTGTCTGTCGCAGAGCTGAAATATCTGCAGAAGTGACACTGGCAATTGCTTTGCACAGCGTAAAGCGCTTTCCAGTCAGTGTTTTATAAATAGACAGGTCGGCTAATCCTGATTCCCAACCGTGTTGGGGGGCTAATCATTGCTTTGGACACTAAAACTGGTAACCTCATACACCAGGAAGAAAGCCTGGGAAACATTGAAGTGACTAGTGGAAAGAAGGGGTCGGCTGCTGACAGGAACCATTACGGGAGCCACTCCATAGAAGGGGAGGTGCTTGCCAAAGTGCGCACATCAATATTGCCCACGCATTTAACTACTACAGCAACTTCAGCAAGTAATGTTATGCCAATAATAATAATAATACTAATAACATAATGTGCTGTTTGTTTATATCGTGCAGTGCACATACTGTACCTCAGTCAAATGTTTGCAGATAATAAATAAATAATAGATCGTTCCATCAAATCTTTGTCAGAAAAACCGCATGCGGACTCAAGCGCAATTTAGCCACGCCAAAGAGTTTGGAGGAGATGGCAGAGCAAGGCCCATGGGGCTGTGACACCAAGCTCACACTAAGATCAAGACACACTCACAGGTGTTTTTATGGTCCGAAGCTGTTCAGGGTTAAACTTTGGGATAATTGGCTTTAGGTTCAAATGTTTGTCAACATGACTGACTTTGACCGCTCGCACAGTCAACTTGACTCACTTTGACCGTGCGCACGGTCAACTTGACTCACACACACACACACACAGTACTTTGAATTATTGACTTCTCCCACCGAGCTAAAAGCAGCGGCACCATAATGCAAAATCAGACCCGTCTGAACCGAGTGGTACTGTACTATACTGTAGTATAGTACTGTAGCGATTCCCAACCTGTGCGCCGCAGCACGTCTGAAATGCCCAAATGTACCGGCAAAGAAACGGAATGAATGTAACACCTTGTGCGCCCTGCTGCTTTTTTCTCATGTCGAATACAGCTGAGCTCACCTAGAAACCCACACAGTGTTGCAACAGTGACGTGAGGTGGACTTGTAAATCGTCTGGGGGCGGAGCTACAGCGCTTGCACTCACTGCATGTTCGAAGGCACACAGGCGACAGAAACATGCCACGCAGAGAAGAGCCAGATCCTTCATGTTAGAAAAACGTTCACTGTTGTCACAATTATTTAAGCTTGCCAAATGTAACTTTCAAGTGAAGTTTATGGAAAGGAGTCTTGCCTGACTGTGCTGAACCAATGAGTGATTCAGCGTGGTCAGATTGAAGCTCCGACCTGAAGGCGTGGCCTCAACACCAACAGGCTATGCAAAATGATGCACTACATGGGTCTGCAGATGGCTGGGCTGAGGATTCATCCAAATGAAAACCACGTAAGACACATAAGCAAGGGCCAAAGGCAGTGATTTTCTACAACATTAGAAACAATGGACCTCCCCATCCGCATTGTCGTGACTCATCGTCTGTGATTACTGGACCAACTAAAACTGTTTTCAACACCACGGTGGTCCATGGCCCATTCATGCTCTAGTTACTAGAGCAAGACTAGAGTCTATTGAGTCTATAGTTACAGGGACATGCAGGGGCTCTGTCAACTGTAGCGTTCACACACAGCAGAACTAACTACTAAGTGTAGAGAGGGGTCAGAAAGAGTCCCCTCTCGCTCTCTCTGTCTCTATGTTAGCATAAACATGACCTCGAGCCAGCAGCGCCATTGTTTATAGTCCACTGAGGACGTTTGGCTCTTTCCTGGATGGCTTGGATCCGGTATGTGGCCGCCTGCCTGCCGTTTGTGTTTGTCTCCCTGTCCTGAATTGCAGCACCACTGCTTTATGCCATCGCCGTTGTCTTTGGTAACATTGTTTAAATGCGAGTTCCTTCCTGTCCGGATAACACAACAATCAACACATTGCAATTAGAGGAGCTGTATAATGCTACGAAATTGATTGATTTAAGTGAACGTTTCAATTTCAAATATACAGAGGACATTGGACAACCACGGTAACTTAATCTAATCTTCCATAGCTCCTATATGCTTCATTTTAAAACAGCCGAGTATCTTTCATCTCTCTCCATTTTCGAAAGAGCATCTCTGAATAACAAAGAATAGGACCGGCACACTGTCAGAAACTTGATTATATGCACTTTGTTCTACGCACCTGTCACAAACTTCTCCGTTTTGATGCTCAGAAACATTATGAAAATGGCTTGTCTGCATGTATCATACTTCATAATTACAATGTTTCTGGAGGCAAATAAGGACGAGTGTCCAGGTGGTGAATGTCACAGAGGCAGAATTGCAGGGTGACAATAGCTAAAAGGCTATGTGGCATATTAACACTCATGGACCTGAACCTATGGCAGCAGGTCAAGGTGGGAGTCCGACAGTGAGGAGTGAGCCCACTCTCCCACCCAGGTCATACTGCGGTAAGGAGTTTGGCAACGTCTAACCAAACATTAGTTGAGGAGGCACGATTCATGACCCCAAGTATCGCTTTGCAACTTGAATGTTGCATACCGTTGCATGCCACGTTTTAAAAGGTGTTTAGCGGTGCAACCCAGTATGAGCGGAGAGTGAGAAGAACGCATGTCTGCATTCCATTATCAGTCACGTGACGCGGCACTACCAGGAACGTTGAAACAATTCACATAATACAACCTGGGAGTCAGGTGGAGCCGGTGGAGGGGGGGGGGGGGGGGGTGTGACTGTGTGTGCGCGCACGCCCCGCGCTAATCTAGGCCTGTTACACCTATTGTTATACCTGGGAGCACCTCTCTGGCATTTTAGAGATAGATAGATAGATAGATAGATAGATAGATAGATAGATAGATAGATAGATAGATAGATAGATAGATAGATAGATAGATAGATAGATAGATAGATAGATAGATAGATAGATAGATAGATAGATAGATAGATAGATATTCTTGTTGAATAGAATAGATTCAGAGACAGGGGAGGAAGAGGGCAGGGCACTGGTGCTAGTCGGGTGTGTGTACATGACATTCTCCAGCTGACAGCGTCACAAACCACGTCCAAGAGCAGCTCCGTCTGGGAAGTAAAAATCGCTCCATGCAGCACTTTTTTATTCATAACAGGCAGACAGTGTGTGAACGCACTCTAAGAGTCTATATTGAGCATTAGAAAAAGTGAAAGTGTGTGCGCATGTGTGAACAGCCTTGGGTACAATTGGTTCATTGTGTGTCCAGGTTACAGCCCCCCCCCCCCCCCCCCCCCCCAGTATCATGTGGTTGGACGTCAGTGGTTTTGCAGCCGTGGCCTCGACATTCTTTCTCCTTCAGCAGACTTCCCAGAGGTCGGTCTCTCTCCGTTTCTCTGTCTCTATTTTCTATTTCTATACAGTATGTCTCTTTCAAGAATGTGCTCCGACTGCTTGTGGAGTTCAGATTGGAAAACCAACCAGACCTTAACCATTCTCATCATCTACTGCAGTGGTTTTCAAAGCTTTCCCCAGACGAGGACCCCCAAATTGATATGCATTTGGCCGCTGACCCCCATCTGAAAATGTTTTGTGCTAGGGACCCCGGCCAGAAGAGAAAATGTATGTTTAAAGAAATGCAAAAATCATTCAGAATTTTCCACACATTTCAAAAACAGCATATGTACAAGCTCGCAGCACGATACCAAGTGATGCACTGTGAGCTTGTAGATGTGCTATTTTTGAGAAGCCAACATATAAAGTGGTTACATAAAACTCATTAAAGTAACAGCAACCAGCTCTTAGCTGCCTGGAGCCCGGGTCTACAATGTATTATCTGGCGCCATAATGGTCACTATGACTACCAACTCTGGCTATGTACGTTAAAAATGCATGATTCATGTTATAAAGATAATAGATATGCGTTATGAGTGGGCAAACATGTTGTGCCTATGGCACATTTCTTTGGATTTAATATATTGTTTGTTTTCCTCCGATACGCATGCACACATTTTACTGAATACCCTTAATTTAACCTACGTATATATACAGTATATAATATGCCCATTTTATTCAATGCTTAAGCCCTGTCAAAGTCATGTAGGCTCACGCCATATGACATATTTAGTGAATAGCAAATCTCATAATGCATAGCATTATGATGCAATGCAAACAGAAACTACGGTAGAAAAACCTTTCAAGCGATCACGTTTTTTATCACCGTTAAATAGAAATGCATGCAGTCCCACGTTAACAATAAATGAACTGAACGTTAGGTAAAGTGTAAAAAAGAGAAGAATACAGCACACTCGATCAAATAAAATCAGATACTGCAGCCAGCCAGGCAGCGGCCCAAGGACAAAGTGTGGCTTCGAGACAAGCAGGACTCTCCTCTGGGATAGAGCTAGCACTGGCAGGGCATATCGGCCTGGGTGAGCATGGCGCTGAAAGCAGATTCAGAGTGACTTTTGTTGCATATGGCAGGGAGGTTTGCTTTGCAGTGACAGACGATCTTGAGGCAGTTTGGCATCTGCCCACAACCGAACCGACGTTTAAGACTAAACAGGCCCCGGCGTTGGCAAACCGCTGGAGCCTGGGAGATCCATCACCCTGGAGACGGGCGTTTGTTTAACACGGGAGGAAGCAGTGGTGTGTAAACCTCTGTGGCGTGATACAAGGCTGACAGGTTTGACATGCAGAATGATAAGCCATACTATGTCACAATCTAGTATTAATATCATATCGTTGCTGTCAGGCAGAAAGCTTTTGCCTCCATATTCTAACTTTTTGTGTTATTACTTCATTTCCCGTAAATGAACGCCCTACTTGGATCATACTACAGCATCACACAAAAGCATAAAAAGAGCAGATCCACAAGCTTGAAATGCGACATGAAGCGACACCTTTCGAGCTTGTAGATCTGCTACTGTTGCCATCCTGAAAAGTATCATCCAAAATGATTAAAAAAAACACCCACCTACATTGTACGTTCATTACCAATAGTGATGTTTCTAGTTCACTAATATCACTATGAGCATAGACCGGAATTATGTCTGTGTCACTGCCCTTCATGTCCATACAGTGGTTCTGACTGTCATCGCGACAATGGTAGTTAATGCTGAACTGCATCCACTGGGCTATACATTATGTAATAATATAATCATGTACCGGTAATCTATAGCAGTGGAAAATTGTCATTTCCTTTAAGAAACATCTATTTTTAGAACATTGAAAGTGGAGAACATAATGTGGTGATGTCTCCATAAATACCTAGCAAAAATAACCTAGCCAAAATCCCTGCAGCCTGGCTTACATGTGACATACTAGGCAAAGGGGTGCCGTTTACTCACTCAGAGATTACTGAGCCAAATCCCATTAATATGTCATGGGCGACAGCTTAATTAGCAGAATTGTCTCCGCACCCCTCCCACTCAACAGCAAGGATAACCGCCAGGGGGATGACCAAAAACACAGCGGCGCTGACCTGTTAAAAGTCACAGACTAGTACGTACTCTGTACTGTACTTTTTTCACTGACGAAAACTAAATAAAAACAAAGCTAGGATGACTAAACCGAGACTAAATGTATTGACAATTTTGTCAACAAATAAAAAATAGACAAAAATGTTAGGGAGGGACTAGTGGCGACGAGATCCAGTAGAACTAAAAGACAAGTTTCGTTGCGCTTGGGTATTGCCCTATGAAAATACTAATAGCAGATCTACAAGTTTACAATGTGGCTATTTTCAGCATGTAACCATGTGTACAATAAGACATTTACGACGCCATCAAGGCGTTTTGTCGACAAAATCAACTGTAGATTTAGTTGACTAAAATTCAAAAGGCTATGAATAAAACTACATAAAAAAATTGCTGTCGAAAAATCTACACCGCTTTCAGTGCTTTGGGGCTGCCTGCCTGGAGCATGGCCTTTCCTGTATGCTCATCACGTGACCCTCCCTGGAATGTAATAGTAGTTCTAAAAATATCACAAAAAGGAGCTCGAACCACCCGATTGAATATTTTATCCGAAATTGTTGCACGTTAAAAGAGAACTGTCAGCCACTGTTCAGGATCGCTGTATGTGTGGTATGTGTGGTTAAATTCAGAGCATTGAATTGAACTATTGGGCCGTAACATAAACATTGAAATGATTGATTTGACATAACACCACAGCGCCTTGAGCAGCAGCATGTGCTGCTCTCCTTGCTCTAAGCCATCTCACAATGGACCAAAAGGACCAACACAGTCATCACTGCTTCAAGGGATAGTTCACCCCCCCCAGACAAACAGAAATGTAATATTAATTGATAATGTTCCAATGTTCAACAGAAACGCAATAAAATTGTTAATCACGATTATCTGTGCGACAATTAATCGTCAAGTAAAACACAGCAGGCCTTAGTTTTGAAAACACATCTCAACGGTGTCCTCCTGTATTCCTTCAGCTTAGCTCCATTACTGCACTCCTGTTCTAAATCCCTAGTGAAGACAGAAACTATTTAATTAAAACATATATGAGGGGAACAGGCCTGGGACGGCTTGCATTTTAATTGAGACAACTGAATGGAGTCAAGTTTAATTTAGGAGCAAGATACAACTGTGAAGACAGGTGTGTGTGTGTGTGTGTGTGTGTGTGTGTGTGTGTGTGTGTGTGTGTGTGTGTGTGTGTGTGTGTGTGTGTGTGTGTGTGTGTGTGTGCGCACGTCGCCAAGTTCAATGAGCTAGATAGTGTGTGTGAGGGTCACACAGTCACGCAAGCGTCTCCATTTGTGCAAGTATAGGTTCTAGTATGTGGAATTTGCAGAGAGGAATGTGAACAATTGAGTGTGCGTGCGTGTGCATGTGTGTGTGTCTTCCAGAGGGCAGGGCAAACTACTGGAGATTCCAGTCATGCCTTCATTTCCGTGGAGGTCACGTGGTGGCGCAGTGCAAACACAGCTATGCAGAGTTAACCACTCAAACCCCACAATATGGACTTGAGCAGAGTTCCTCAGGGCTCTATACTTTTCTGTTGGGCAAAGCTTGCGCGGAAAATAGCCGATCGACAAGCTTTCTGCGAAAGTCTTACCCACAATAAGGATGCTGTAACTTAACTTAGTAGGTTATATTAAACATGAATTCCAAGCACAGCGGGGCCTTTCAAACATGTACACTCCTGCACAGATTTCACACAAAATGGTGATTGTGAGGAAATATAATTAGAAATCTGGCTGCTGGGAAAGGAAAAACAAAGAGCAACACAAAGAGCTGCATTGTGAATTTTCAACAATTGTGTTCAAGCTAAAATAACTGACCTTTCGCTTTAACACAATGAAATCCAAACTTGCTCGTATCAATCATCAGAGGTTGGTTGTTGCCATTCTAATCAAGTTCACCGTCTTAAATCATCAGACACCGACAACAAACATGGCAGGGATAATTTTAGATACGCAAGAGGACAAACATGTTTAGTGTCCTCTTGACAGGCCCACTGGTGTCTGGTGCACAGTGAATATTTATTTGTGGCATTAGTGCTCCTAGCCAGGGGTGCCAAAAAGGTAGATTGTGAATCTACCAGTAGATCACAAAGGATGTGCTACCTGTAAATAATAAAAAAGGCATGTGCCCACTGTGTACCACGCAATATTTTATTTTCAGTGTTGCGCATAAACGTCAGTACTAGTAGCATTAAAATTTTATACAAAACAAAACAGTACCAAGTCTTGTATGTTATGCCAGCGCTGCTATTCCAAAGCCCCTTCAGGTACAGTTTTAAACAAGTGTCAGCAACACAGGATAATAAAAAAAAACTGTGGGTAGATCTTGTTGAGCTGGTCATTTTGAAACTAGCTGGAAAACGTGCGGGCGCCGTGGCCCCTATCCTAGGCCCAGCGTGCCTAGTGGGAATATGCGTGCACAGTTTCATCGCAATCGGACGCTGCGTTGAGGAGTTGTGGCCATTTGCTACTCCTGAAAACTGTAGGAGCCAATCGTGGCCAATCAGGATGGAATATGAGAAATCAAACAAACCTGTCTTGATCACATGACTATGGAGATCATGTGTACCGATTTGCGTGAATTTTGGATAAAATCTGAAGGAGTAATAATAGAAAATGTGTTTTACATATGTCGGCCTCCTGGTGGCGCTATAAAGAGCAGATGTGAAAAATTCCAGACAAAGGTTTTTCCTTGGCCTCTAGGGAGTTGGCATACAAAGTTGTCCACAGATCCGTGCAGTCAGAGGTAAAAACACTTTTCGGCCAGTTATAGCGCCACCTTGAGGCTGAGTTGAAATTGTTCATGTGGCATTTCGTCCTCGGCCTAGTGGGAATGTGGGTGCACAATTTCACGGAAATCACGCGATGTGTTCATGATTTGCAGCATTTTGTTTGAAACTGAGCACTCCTGTGAATTTTGGAAGCCAATCTTAACCAATCAGGATGGAGTCTGAGAAATCTGAAAGACCGGTTTGGTTGAATGGCTCTAGAGAGACTGTGTACCAATTTGCGTGATGTTTGGACAAAATCTGTAGGTGTACTGTGCAAAAACTTGTTTTGCACAAAGCGGCCTCCTGGTGGCGCTATAACAGGCCGTTCTGGAAAGTTTGGGGCAGAGGTTCATGGTTGGCATCCAGGGAGTGTGTGTGCAAAATTTGGCATCGACCGGGTTAACGGTGGCCGAGATTAGCTGCTCACGGACGGACGGACGGACACACGGACGGACGGACACACGGACGGACGGAGTGCAAAACATACTCTCCCCCATGCCTTCGGCTGGTGGAGACAATAAGGACACAGAGTACAAGGAGAGATAACCATCTATATTCTACAGGGTGCACAAAAGGTAATCTACCAGTAGATCACAAAGGCTGTGCAGGTAGACCACATGACATGGCCCTAAAAAAGGTATAATTAAAATAGGCCTATAAAAAGCATATATTAATAATCAAAATTCACAAAAAGCCTCTTTTTGGCATCTGTCATTAATAGGCGACTTGATTGATTGACAACAGGGCCTGTCAATGTGCAATGCTTTGTGTTCAAGAGTCAGTGAATGCGATGAAGATTTTCCCCCGACTATTTCCCATTACACGTGTGTTTGTCTTATATGTAACGCCAGTGCCGCTATTACAAAGCCCCCTCAGGTACATTTTTGAGGGGTGGGTAGATCATGTTGAGCTTGCCATTTTAAAAGTAGTCAAAAAAGTAGATGCAAATCTGGTTGGTGCAGACAAAGTAAGACCTTTACTTAAGTAGTATCTCCAAAGGTTATCAATACACCTTTTCGGGGATTTAAGTTAACTCATTTCGACCTGAGGTTGTCAAACGTCTTCTAAATCCTGACCTAAGTTCTGTTATATTTTTAAATAAAAAAAATCATTAACAAATCATGTTGCTATATACACAACTAAAATGACATAGATGCTTTCCTAGATTGACCTGTGTAAGACTCAACAACATATAGGCTTTCCAGGTCAAAATGGGTAAAGGAGGGAACCATCTTGAGGACTGCCTACCTTCTTATCTGTACGTATCTTTGTGTTTCCTTTTGAATTCCATTTCTATGGAGGGAATTCCCCAGTTTGAAAAATCTATTACAGGCCATGGGCTGTATGGCTTTACGGGATGGAAAAATGGCAGACGTTGAGTCAGGGAACCAAAGGATTAGCAGCAGTACTGTAGAAGGCTGTAGAGGATGGCTGATGAGGAACAGTGACACAATTAACCAGAGAATGTATGGAGGGGTTTCTGACATTTATGTATAACGCTTGAAGCTGCATTTATCCCACTGACTCTGCAGTGCACAGACAGCCCCCATGTGTGGAGATGGGCCACACAGAAATGGCACACATTCCACGCCTCACTTGATTATTCCCGCTTCCTCTTGGGAGAGGCACTCCCAAACAAAAGAAAATCAACAAGACAACATAGACGTCAACAACAAGACAGGATCATAGGATCCAAACCCGGACTAGAGATGTACCGATAATATTTTCTTCCTTCCCGATACCGATTCCACTACCACAACATCTGCCATGTGGTCCCGAGTGTGCACCCGGGACCATAGTGTGAATCTGTCCTCAGAGTTATGACTATGAGTGTCCTGGAAAGTAAAAAAAGGTTGAAAACCACTGATCTAGGAATAAATAAAAATTCCATTCATAAGTGTAGCTACAAGTTAGCAAAATACATATAAAGAGTACAGTAAGTGTATAAAACACTAGTGCAACAAACTGAAGCATTCAAAATATGTCTGTAAATGAAATAGCAGCATATTTGTATCGGAACAACTCTAAAAACAACAAGGCTTTGTGTGCCTCCCAGAGCAGCTCTGCTACTACTGTGACCAGCTTAACACAAAGTCTTTAAGAGGTAATTCTAAAAAACAAAACACAAAATGAAAAACAAACTAGCCTCACTGATCGTGGCTCTATTTTAAAACTGTGACTGCTTCGTTCTGTTGGCCATGGCTCTGATGATGAAGTGCTTATGATGAAGGGGAGGTTAGAGTTACATCCAAGTGAGGAGACGTCAAGCAGTGGCAACAGCACGTGTTGTTGGAAACGAACCCCGCACTGTCAGAACAGAAGTGGACGGAGATAGTCGGCAGGTAAACATGTCGACGGAACAGCAGCCAATGCTGGTATATCTACAATCCGGAGCTACCACCAGAGCAGCAGAGAAAGCTTGGAGGACCAGCAGTCACCAGGCCAGAGGACAGTGTCAGGTTACAGGGTGAGTGATGGGAGACGTTCAGTCAGCGACTGTGTGTGGCCTGCAGATAAAGTGTTCAGTGTTTGTTTGTGGTCTATTTTTAGTGCCCTTCCTCTCAATGTATTCCCCCCACGAGGCATGACACAGTGGCTTCAAAGAGCCACAAGTGTGACCAGCAGCAGGGCCTCGTGGGCCCTCATCAAAAGGGTCAAGAGTCAGCATCCTATATCCTATATCCTATATATAAGAAATGGCTGCAGACACGATTTTGTGGTGTTCATAATATAATCAGGAGTCAGGACATATACCAGGCAGCCACTGTGGCTGGTGGACAAGAAAGTCTGCAATTCTGTTAATTGGTTGTCATTTGTGTACATGGCGCATAAAGACTGTTTACAAAACAGGACGACTGGAGGTCGATGACTTCATATTGCTATGTTAGCAGAAGTAGGAAATCGCTGGTGGCGTGCTAGTCAATTATGACCAGGGCTGTTATTTAGTCTAATTTCTAGCTACCAGACAATTTTGCAGTTGAGTTACTATCATTTTGGGGTAAACTTTCATGTTCTCAATCCTTGTTTGCCTGTTGTCTGGTAAACATTGGAGCACTGGTCTCTGAGTCCACTGCGACAGCGCTACATGTCAGCATGAGAGACTTTGCAAAAGGCCATACAAACGCCACTCCCACTCCCTGCTACAGGCAGGTCTTCAGCCTCGTACTTGTGTGCTTCCACAATAATGTCCAGAAGGAATTGGAGCAGTGTCTGCTCCTGCGTGTGCATGTGAGCGTGTGAGCGTGTGAGCGTTACAATATTCTACTCCCTTCAGAGGGTGAACCCTTCGAAGAGGAAGCTTTGCAGGTCTCAGGCAGAGTCCTGCAACGGGTCGGATACCCGTGATTCCCCGTGGGTACCCGTGTTTGGCGGGTGGTAACGGGCGGGTATATATACCTTTATAAATTAACGGGTCCGGGTGCGGGCGGAACGCAACGCAGCGCGGGCGGGTACTTTTTTTAATCAGTGGACCCGCACTGCGCAATGTTATAAACAGCAGCTGAGCTGGGGTTTCTCCTCAACAGTGGAGACAAGTTAAATCCGTCACATGCCCAAGGAATCGACAGTGATGTCACATCACTGCCGATTCCTTCATAATGGCGTTCTGTTTCTCCTGCTGTGCTTCATGCTACTTCCTTGTTGCATAGCAGTGACATCACGGTCTAATCCTTGCTTCATTATCTCGTAGCATTTCACGTGTGGAGTTTATTTTTTTATCACCAGGCTGCAGACTGTAGCCTATATTTTCGTTCGCGCTGATGAAACACCAAGGGATTATAATTTATAATGCCAACATTCAACACAAGATGTAAGCTAACCCAGGTAATGTTGGCCTAATGCGCCACTCTGTCTAAGTGTAAATAAAGTTAAAAAGATTAGCCTGATTAGCCACACACACACATGCACGCACACACACGCACACACACGTCCTATCATCCCTTACCCAACAGCTGCCTCCGCCTCCGCCGCAGCCATCAATTATTCACTGGAAGCTCGCCACCGTGTTTACCTTTGAAGCTGGCAGACGAGGGCAGAGTGCACGGGGAAATGGTGCGATGCGACGTCCTGAACTTCAAAGCCTGATTTATACTGCATTTAGTCTTAGTTGCGCGCCAACAGGGACTACAAGCTCACAACATGTTGCTCCGCAATGCGCTGTGATGATGACCTTGTAGATCTTTTTTTTTTGGTGTGTGATACGACAACGCGCAACAACTAAAGTATAAATCAGGCATTACAGACAGCGCTGCTGGTGATGTCACTAGCATAATCCTTTCTCATGCAGCACACATGACCTTCGCTGTGTCATTAGACATGCAGCACAATGATCCAGCCTGATAAAAGAGTAGCCAGGTAAGCCTAGTTATGACATCAGTACAAAAACACAGGTGACAAGTCAACAGAGCGGATGCTACAATAGTAGTCACACAACACAGAGTCACAGAAATTACGGATGTGCCAATGAGACATTTTGGCAGATATCGATATCCGATATAATTAATTGCTGTTCTGGCCGATAACCTATATTACCGATGTCGATATGATCTCATTCTGTATTAAAAAATATATTATATTAAATAACTTTGTCCATTCCATCCATGTAACAGGGTATCTGCACTGCAGGCTTAGGCAAGTCAGATTTAACTTTAATACCAGGACCGATGCTGATGAATCAAATGGAAAGATGCATCAGAGTTTGTAGCTGCAGCAAAAGATACAAAGCTACAAATACGCTGTGAATCTTTGGATCTTTGCCTGTGTGAACGCAGCATAAGACTGCATGGTCGTCAAGGCTAGGGCAAGTGCTACGGTCGGCGACGGCAAGTCACAATTACTGGCTTCACCGCACTCCCCCCTCAACAACACCTCCCCTCTCCCCTTAATCCATCTCCGGAATAAAATCCCCATTACACCACCCTCTCCTCCCCACATAGAAGGCAGAGGGGGTGGGGGCCCTGGGGGGTGGGATGAAGGGGCATCAGGATATGTGACCAGCTGGTCACCACCAGCGTAGACAAAGAAACCTGCTGAATGTGCTCTTGCTCTTGTGATTGTGCGCTGCTGTTTTCTTCATGTGTAGGTTCCCCTGGCCTTCCCCTGCACTGTGATTCAGCAGCGTGTTGAGGCCTCTGTCAGCTTATCCTTATCCAGTTAACTCAAGTAGTTCTCAAACTTTTTTTCCTCAAGGACCCGGTGCAAATTGATATATGATATTTGGCTGCAGACTGTCTGAAAAAGCTCGTTGTGATAAGATGTGAACTTGTGCTTGTGAATCTGCTATTTTTGAATAGAGGCTATGAACGTGACATCATCATCACAGCAGTTATGCGAGAACGCCTACTCAGCTCAGCTGAATGGCAAAAAACTACTTTCTGGCCTTGACAGCCCATACACAAGAAAAGTCCTATCCGATTGCATTAAACAACGTAAACTCACTTTGCCATATAAAGGGAAATCTCTTGAAAGACAACTGCACCATAAAATGAAACATACGGATGTGAAATGTGTATGTTTGTCACAGTGAATAAAGGCAAGATATGTGGATAGACTGAAGATAAAAGGAGCTGGACTGCTGGAGAAATGAGTTTGTTTTTTACAGCAGAGTGGGCTATATGTATATATAGGTGTGATTTATCACTGGTCCTGGCCTAGTTTAGCCAGCCACCAACAGGAGAGGGACCACAACACTCTCCTGGAGAATCCAACATGTTTGGTGCCTTTCTATACATCTGTAGAGTACATTTTTATTATAGGCTGATGTCCTTTGGTCACTGGCCTACTCGGCGACCACACAAGTCAGAAATGGCAGCAAGTTGGGAATGCATGCTCATAGAGGTTTTGTGAATAGGTTATTTTTTGTGTGTGAAAACGCCATACTCCAAGATGTTCCTTAGGTATTAACCAGAGTTCCAATACTTTCCAGAAGTTCCCAGGGCCTTAAATCCCCCAACACATGTTTATGATGGTGAAATCTACCGTGTGTTCCATATTTATACTTTCTGGGGAACATAACTTATTACATAAACTAACTTACATAAACTAATTTCTGGGGCACATAACTTATTACATAAACTAACTAAAGGTCTTATGGCATCTTTCCATTGCAGTCCCAGCTCGACACGCCACGGATCTACCCTCAGAGAGCCGAAGCCCCAATCATTAAAGACATCCTAATGTTCCAGATATTCACCAAAAATAATGCTGAGTGCTGACTTCGTAAAAAATACATAGGCTACTGCTGCTGCAGTAGTTCTCAATTTCTTCCGTGCCAAGGTCCCCCAAATGATTATATTTGGCCACGGACCCCCAGAAGAGAAGATTTGTGTCAAAATGCCACAGGCACGAAGGGACACACTGTGAGCTTGTAGATCTGCTATTTTTGAATAGCCAACAAATAAATGGATAAAGTGGTTAAAATGATTGTGATGCTACATCCCCCTGGAATCACCCCAAGTACTCTGAAGGTCCCCGGAACCCACTTTGAGAACCCCAATGGGTTACTGAACACAAAAGGCTTGAAGACCCCCCCCCCCCCCCACCCCAAGAAAAAAGGCTAAACCAGTGCCATTAGGCCAACAACAATACTAGCAGAACAATGACAGACCATTTAGCGAGATCTGAAAGAATGGCATTCAAATGCAATTTCAATTGGGCCGAATCATACACAAGGGACAGGAGAAAGAGAAAAGCGGTTTGATGATTTTATCTGCACACTTTGTGCTCTAAAAGTGGCCCGAAATGGCAGAGGAGCAGGTCCCAGATGAAGTCGCTCTCTCTACTCTGGTTCAGTGGCCTGTGAGAGGGCAGGGATAGAACAGGGGAGGTCTGGAGCCATTTTCACGGCCGGCTGAAGACCTAATCTGCCTGCCCCTGGGCAAGAGAAGAGAGATGGGGGAGGGGGCGGGGGGGTTGATGACAACAGCTGAGGATAAGGAGGAAGAGACTGCACACTGTCACTTCCTCTTTCTTTAAAGCGACGGGAAAATAACAATCAAATGGCACATTTTATTTCAGTTGGTGGACATGAGGTCATGTGATAAAAGCACACTAGGAACAGTCATTGGGTTATACCCCCATACGGTGAGTGACATAACCCCATAGCCTGGTTGATATACAGTACCTGGAAGGTCCCGTTATATAACCCCATAGACTGGTTGATATACCTGGAAGGTCCCGTTATATAACCCCATAGCCTGGTTGATATATACCTGGAAGGTCCCGTTACATAATAGTATATCGTTGCTGTCGGGCAGCTTATTAGCTTATTTCTGTAACGACATGCAGTTGGCAACACTGCCAACCATACTGACGAGTACTTCTGATTGCCGATTGGCTGCCTTGTCTCCAGCAACAACCTATAACATCCCATAGTCTGCACGCCATGAAGAAGAGTCACAACATAATACTAGCCATGTGGAAAGCAACCAGGCATGTGGAAAATAAACCACACGCATCAACGTGAACGGCATGACGACACGCACCGCAGACTACCGCGGACCCCCGCAGGGACGCCCCTTATCCGCGGACCCCCACGCCGGCCTCCACGCGGATAAGGGGGGTCCCCGTGGAGGTCGGCAAGGGTACAACCAAATGGACAGTCCATTTGTACAGTCTCAGAGTTTATTGTTAGAAACTAAGGGTCCTTTGGTTCCATTTGTAGTAGGCTAAGGCTACACTAGTCACCTGGACACATCCTGTTGTTTCCACACACATTAAATACAGATACACAGATATTTATATTTCATAGCACAATTCTGGAGATATACGGTGGGAGCTGGTTATTAATTCATAATGTATGAATTATTGTATTGCACTGCTTGATCACACCCCAGTGTCACAGAAAAAAATAAAGCAGATCTACAAGCTCAAAATAGGCTGCTTACGCTCACGTTTTGAGCTTGTAGATCTGCTACTTTTGCCTTTTTGGGGGGGGGGGGGGGGGGGGGGGGTGGGGAGTCGAGGCCTGCTGGGCTCGGGAGTCGAACCTGCTGCACGCCGTCCGGCTGGTTTGGCAGCCTAGGTGCGCCATACAATGACATATAGGCCTATATTCTAGTGCAACACACCCACAAGGGACATGTTCCCTATTCGATCTGTATTGAACAACGGATGAGCCAATAAGAGAATTGGTAGATAGATGCAGAAGGCTATGCGGCCTGTATTACAGGTTTGTTTTGCAAGTGGCTGCTGTATATACAGCCAGAGGCATTATGGCCGCTCCCAAGAAGGGGACACTCTGTCCTTCCTCTTAATTTCAACATACACATGGGTGACAAATGAAAGGTAAAACCAACGTCTAGTGTCTTACTGTCTTAGTAAGATCTTAAGATGTGAGGACATCATGATCCGCCAGAGCATCTGCAATGTGCCTTGGCATAGATTCCATAGACCTGTCCCCTCATAGTCGGAAGGAGACTGGGGGATTTATATTTTAGTATGTCTGATTAGTTTAAAGATGACATTCACACACAAGACGGATATAAAAGACAGAAGTATTGAGTTAGAGATTGTGCTACTTTTCTAGAATGTGGTCAAATGACGCAGCCATTTTCATAAACGTTTCATATTTGCCAGGTGACGTATGAGGCAGTGGGCTAATTTCTAAACGGGAATATCATATGCCACATTTGTGATGAAAATGAGCTGCATGGCCAAATACATGTAATCTATGATTAAAGGATTAACAAGTGGCCCTCTCTGACATGGACACAGATTTGTGTTCGAGCTGCTGTGTTTTGAGTGAGTTCACGGCTGGTAAATCTGAGCGTAGAGGGCAACAAATAACTTTGCTAGTGGGATTTTGAATAAAATTGAAACACGGCAGCACTGCTCTGAAAAGACATAGATAGACATATTCCATCACAGGATAAAGGTTATGATACACAGAATAACTTTTATAAATAACATTTGCAGTGACCCTTCTTTCAACAGGGACACCAAATCATGCCAGGAAGAAAATATCCCCCAACTAGAGTTCTCAACGGGCCTGAAAATTAAGGGCCCTAACTGATCAGGCCCGAGGCCTGGTCGGGCCTTGTCGGGTTCCGGCAGAGTTTGAGAACTCTTCCCCCAACAATTCTCCACTCATTTGTGTCACCTGGCTATTGCTTCTGTATATGCGACTGGTCTATATAATACACATCCCTAATAAAACTACTTTATGATGTATTGGAAGTTCAAATGTAAGACAGGGTAGGGGCAGGGCAGAGCCACACAGTGGAAGAGACAAAGAGCCATGATGACATTGGATATGGGGGCCTGAATGGGGACCAGTCAAGTCAGGGTGAATGGGTTACTTTGTGACCCGTCATGAGACTTTAGGATGCCTAAAACAGATAATTCCCCACTTCCTCAACCCGATCGTTGAGGCCAGCCAGGCTGGGGGGCATTCTCATCCTGTATTCCCCCTCAAAAAGGGAATCTGCAATCTCAGCCAGTTACTTGAATCATTTAACGAATACAAGAGATATAGTATAGGTCTCCTCCACCTCCCCTATACTATAGCAAGCATTCCTTCAATAATTTACAGAAATACAATGTTTGGTTAAGATAATAAAGGATCACATAAACCATGTGTGTGGCAGAAACCTGCTGATTCAGAACAACAGGGAACAAACTCCAGTCTACCCTACCCCTCTACCACCGTTTTAATCTCTGGGCAATTTCAGACAGTCACAGATCCACTGATGAAACCAAAACATGCATGCAGCAACTGAGATTAGTTGTGCAATGAAGTGCGGTGGGAAGCACTAGTTAGTGTTAACAACTGAGGATACATGGGCATGAGGGGAATTCCTGACCAACTGCTCTTATACAGGTCCTCAGGCCTCGTTCCATGCAGGCAAGTAGTACTGGCTCAACTTGTGACATGTGTGTAGTGTACATTCATGTTTTTTACCTGTCAATAATGGCAACCAATTATCCATTGAGGACACTCCCTGACGAGTTCACCTTTGTCCCATTCTCTATAAATGCCTGTCATACCCTGAAGAAGACATATTGTGTCAAAACATTGGTGTCTTAAATAAAATAAAAAAAGGCTACAAGCTGTGTGACCTCCTCTCTCTCATTTTTAAACAGTTATAAATCTCCCGTGGTCAGCACCTTTTGTTTGTTTTTCCCTTTTCCCCCTAAAATATGTTCTCATTCCGATATGCCTTAAACCTCCAAAAGAAGTTCTGACTTCTGACTATAGACGAATCCATGGAGCTGTGCCCTGTAGGCCAGGTGTAGGCAATCAATACTGAGGTGTCAAGCTGCGCTTAATGGTACACCTCAGCTATGTCTGCGCCCAGGGCCCATTCTTGATGATACACAATGATGTACGATGATTAGAGTGCCCCTCACTTCACACGGGTGTGATGTTTTTGTATATGTACTGTATATCTATGAGGGCACCCCTCCATGGATTTGACTATAGACATTTACAAAGATGCTCAAACTGGCTCATCAGATACAAGTCTAGACACATGGCCTACCACTCAACTCAGAGTGGGACAAAGCCGAAGAGAGAGTGTACATAAACATCATTACTGCAGCAAGCATAATCTATGGCTGCCAGGTGTGGGGGACAGTAGGGGGTGGTCAAAATAGATCCACAGTCACAGTGAACTTAAACTGTACTGTAAGGACATCTCTAAATCTCCATCTGTTCACACTGTTAAACACCCTGTCTCCCAAACCGCAACATGCCCTCCCCCAACACTGTGCACGTTACCACGGCACGGCTTATCGGCTTTTAACTGTAGCCTTTTACATATTACACATGACTTATCACTGATCACTCCATTACTGTTCCTTATTTAAGCAGGTTAGTTTCCTTGAGATCAAAAGTCTCTTGAAACGGGCCCTGTATACCACTTGTGGTAACTTGTGTGTAACTGTGTATAACATGCTGTATGTACTAAGTACTACTGTATGTGTCGGTGTATTTAACACCCACACTATGATTCTCATCACTACAGAGGCTGCATTGTCAAAGAGACACAAGTGAAAATGACACACAGAAAAAACAACACAAGAAAAGTACTTTGGCCAAAACTGCAAGTCTGGAGGGTTCATTATGTAGCCAGGTGGATGAAATTGGTTGAATGGTGAGCAGTACGGGACAAGACAAGTGTAGCGTGAGATTCAGACTCTTTGGTGGGCTCATTCATTGTGCGCTCACTGCCTCTGTTCTTGACCCTTTGTGGGTCTGCTTCTGACCTCTGCGTTCCAACCCAGCAACCTTCCTTGTACGGCAGACCAGAGTAGGGCCCATGCTTTAGCTGCTCTGTCACTAAACATTTACGTCTCTTGGTTAAAGCCACAAGCACCACATACAGAGGGCCGTTTGGTAGAGGTTGGTGCTGTGGCTCTTCGGTCGATCTTCTGGGGCCCTACAACTAAGGTGGACTGGGCAATGCTTTAGAGTGGCTAAAAGAGTTAAACATCAGAGGTATTCCTTCCCACATAATCATAAAACAAGTTATCTTAAACCTGTATAAGAACTTTGCATTGTGCACTGATTTCTTGCACACAGTACGATTAACTATTGTTAATAATTGAGAGCTTACAAATGGAACCAAATGGTCCTATAAGGGTACATTTGTAAACTCAGAGTTATGATGGTCCTTCAACTTGTGTTTTAAAGAATTAGTGTTGGTCTCTGCTCTACATGTAAAGTGTCTTGAGATAACTTGTGTTTTGACACTTTAATATAATTGAATTAAAACGTTTGAGAACCACTGGTATTGTTAATTGTATGACATAGATGAAGTCCACATACCAGCTCTGACAGTGTGATAATCCGGTTCTGGAAACATTTCCAAATGTGATGGAACCGATTGCGGTTCCGGATACGGATCCTAACCCTATCTGTGCGTGTCTGCTAATCAAATAGAAGACACTGTAATTTAGCTGAAATTAGGCATCTAATCTGTACTACAGTACTAGGCTGGCTCACACAGCCAGGCAGGACTTTTTGTTCTGGGACATACTTGAACTCAGCCTTGAGCCAGCCTTTTAGGGCCCAGCACCAGGGACAGAGTGGATATCCAATCCCACTATACTGAACTAGTTTTAGGTACAGACGAACCGCACTGTCTGTGTGCAGACAAGCATCACTAAGCAAACCAGGCAGCCAGGCGTCCCCAATTTGTGTCGAGAAGGCCCCCCCGCTAACTAGCTCGAAGAGGAATTAAATATTAAACAACTGTATGTCTCTCTGTTGAAGCCGAGTGGTTCCTCAGAGCAGTCCAGGCTCCTGCAGCCTCTCATAATATCAGTCTAGCCTCCAGTGAAGCCTGGAGCCAAGTCTACATCGTCCCCATTATATGCAGTCATGTTCCAGCCATCTTTTATCAAATCAACACAAACAGGCTGGTCCACTTTAATACACTTTTGCATAGAACACTACTACCAATGCCACAAATTAATATTAACGATCAACTTGATCATTAAGAAATTCGGTATATGAACCTTACCTACAGTGTACAGACAGATATGTTAATACATTATTATGCAAATGTCTGCAAAGATATGAAATAATAAGCTCTGGAGTCTGGAGGGCTTATGTATTGTGTACTACAATCAAATCGAATCATGCAAAGGTTCCAATGTTTGTGATTCTTGTAAGTAAAGGGCATGCTTTGCCAAGCTTCCTATGTGTCTTTGACCTTGATCTTGTCAACATCATCATCATCCTGTGCCACTTGTCCCTTTCACCACCAGGCTGAGCAATGAAGTCTGCGACCTTGTCAGTGCCTTTTAATCCTGAACAGTGCATTCATACGAATTTACCCGCTCTACTCTACCACACAGCAAGGGCCTTGTCCCAAGCCAGAACAATGACCAGAGCTGCATAATGAGGGGAAAGTCAAGCCAGTGTCTCTGCTCCACTGCTCTGGTAAAAGCAGGAACTTGGGGGTTAAAGGAATGAACACACAACAGTCCAATCTCTCCTTTAATAAAAAAGGACAGGACATTCACTTTGGCCAATGCAAACAGAGCTTTTATCATATTCCAAATAGTAGGAGAGTGTGGGTGGGGAGAAAGTGTGAGAAGACTCATTCCACGCATGCCTTCCCACTCAATGCCCAATCCCTCTGGACATTTTCTGCCGTTACTACAGGCAACACACACGGTTGCATTGCATGCCAGCTCTCTTGGTCTGCCCAGTCAGTGCATCTGAAAGTGCAGCATGCACATTTACACTCAAAAGGACCGCAATAAGCTCTCAAGCCTTTTTGTTTTGTTTATGCGTTTGACAGATATGTACAAATATATGTTCGTTATTTATGTATACATGTGTCAATAAAAACATCAATCAATGACAAGAAAACCATGCTGTTGCACCATGCTAGATAGCACTTTCCCCAACTCTTCAAAATCTTCTTTAATGCTGAATGGTCCCTGGTTGGTGTTCCCCCACAATGTATTTATATCAGCAACATGCTAAATCAACAGCTTGCAGAGGACTAACACGTTCTGCCCCCAGCAGTGAAGGGATTCAACTTCAGTATCTGCCCTCATCAAGCTACTTGAAGAAAGCAAGCAACTTTTGCTAAAATACATTTCAAAAGCTAAGATTTGTATATATTTTTTTAAACCCTAGCCTTAGATCAAGACTATCATAGATGTATTTATCGAGTCTGACTTTTGCTTTACATATATGGTACTAAACCCCGGACTGCAAGGGAACATTACAGCCCCGCAATCCCGTTTACGAAATGTTTACAATCAACCGTGTGACCGTGTCCATATGAGGTAGATGGAAGAAGCACAGGCCATCAATCATGTAAGCATAATGCTGCCACTTGTGTGTCACCGCAGCCCGTGGTATGGTGCGACTGCAGTCAACTTGAGTGGCATTGTCATGAACACAACCTTTCAAGGTGAGGAGAAGAGATGTGGTCTCTTTCAAAAGAAAAAAAGTGCCCTACCTTGGGTAATTCTTTCAGCTGGTTGGCATCGAGCAGAAGCTCTTCCAGGCTGCGGCTGTACCGGAACACCTCGTCGGGGACGGTCTGCAGGTTGCAGTGCCGCTTGTCCACCGACTCGACGTGGCGGTTACAACGCCACAAAGGGATACACTTCAGCATGTCCGCCGGCCGCCTGGGGACGAGGTTTGGTCGCCGGTGCTAGTACACGAATCTCCACATCGGAGGGTCGAAGGAGCGAGGAAGGACCGCCGAGTCGGGCTGTGGGGACGAGGATGAAGGAGGGTGGAGGCGGGGGGTGAAGGAACCAACCCAGCTCCCACACTACTATCCAAAATGGGAGGCCGATATCCAGTTAGACAGGACACATACAATTAATCCGTGCAACGAAGTGTATTTCCTATTGCCAGTTCCTATTTACACTCACAGCAGTGTTCAGATTCTCCTGGAATATATTCCCGGAATTACAATGATCATATTAGCCCAGAGGTCTTCTTCCTCCTTGCTTCCAAGTGTTTCCGGAATCCTCCTCACAGTCACAACCTACTTTCCCACTGAATGTGTGTCGTTTATTAGCCTTATGCAGCTCACAGCCCCTATTATCAAACCCAGCGCCGTTGCTCTAGTTGTCGTTTAGCTGGAAAAACACGCAGCCTGCGATCCGTACAGATTTAAACCATATTTGCTGCTCTTCCATGGTTGAATAACGGATACTATAATATAACACATTCGATATGAACTACCATAGACAGTCCCACTGACTGGCTGCCTGCTGCGCAGGTGATACAGTTGTCCTCCTCGCCGGCTTGTGTTGTTAGCGAGCCGTTAGCTAACGCTAGCTTTAGCCAAACTGGTTGTGGATTAACTACGCCTTTGTGCCTGGCTGGCTAACGTCGGCTCGGCTAACCTCCTTAACGACCGCTTCTCCGAGAGTTTGCTAGCGACCCCGTGTGCTTGGTAGCCGCATCCCGAAAGCCGTCGCTTAAATTGTCCACGGGTTGTTTTGCGCTGTTAATGTCGAGTTTAAGTTCAGGAGTTTGAGCGACACAGCAGCAGGCAGTGACGGTTCCCTCTCGTTCTACTGTCTGTCTAGTGTCTGCTGATGTGAAGTGAACCAGTGCCACTGGCAGCCAGGCCGAGGAGCGAAGGCTTCTTCACTGTTGCCATTTCCTGCGAGAGAAATAAGCACGAGCACTATAAACCCGATGGTTTTCAACCTTTTTCATTTCAAGCTAAAAATGTCAAAAATAGTTCATTAGTTATTCGGTATTTGAGCCACAGAACAGTAACACCATACCATTTGATGACATTTAGTCTCTCAGACCCAAAACTAAAGAATATGTGATTGCCCTTGACTCATTGGATAAGATTGTGTCCACAATTATCCAAGTCCAGACAATAGTAGGACTCAAATTAACAATTCTTCTACTTCTTAAAGTAGGTAAATTGTGCATTTATATAGCGCGGCAAGGGCCTTTATCCAAGGCGCTTTGCATTCACCCATTCATTCGCACACATTCACACGGCCGATGGCAGAGGAAACCATGCAAGGCTGCCAAGCCTTGTACATCGGGAGCAAATAGGGGTTCAGACTAGAGCCTTGCACAAGGACACGTCCATGGTTATTGGTTACCAACTCTCGCAACGGCAGCAATGGGATTTGGGCTATGGACCAGAGGTAGCCTACCCCGGACCACAGATTGAGAACCACTGCACTGGGTTAAAAAGCCCAAATAGGCAACTAACTACACTAGTAGTAACACTACACTATAGAAACAACCGACAACCCCCTTAACTTCCAACTACGTACAAACAAAATAAGCTGTTTTGGCAGCTGAATGGCAGGATATCTCTGAAGATGTTGGGCAGATGTGAGGAAAGAAGGAAGATACACAACTCTTCTACTGTAGCCCTGAAACATCACTGTGAAGTACGAGCGTCATGTGAACCATCAACCATGTCTACTTCTACTGCAGCAAGTGACTTTACTGGGGGATCACAACATCGCTTGTAATAAGCAGACATGGCAACACTGGCTGTGTTGGGGGCTGGGCTCTGGCTCGAGCGCTGCCGCTTTGGAAAGGACACACGACCCGTTAGCTCCACCTAGCTTTTCTCGCAGGAGAAACAGTCAGAGACACTGCAAAAGTTCCATGCTTCCCTTCTGTGTGTTTAGTGCAACAGGTTAGATGCCATTGCCAATATAATACACGCATACTAGAAACATAATCTCTCTCTATGTTATGCAAATGAAGCTACTCACAGTTATGTCAACACAACCACAACACATACAGGAATGTTAGGTCGTTTGTATTAGCTAACTTAATATAAACATTAAACATTTTAAACCTTAAAACAAATACCGGTAGGCCTATCTCATTTCTTCCTCACTCTGTGATTATGTTCTGATGTGTCATTTTTTACTCATCAGCTTTTCTGTCTTTTTCTTCTTCTGTTCAGTTTGTTTCTATTTCTTTATTGCACTGCTGGTCCCCTTGTAAACTTGTATTATTTTGTTTTCTTGTTTAACTCTTAATGTATGCCACGATTCCAAATAAGCCTGCTGGGTTATTCATCTTCTTGCACAATAACTTGTTTTGTATTGTTTTTCACATTACAAATGTTCTAAATTCTGATATTGGATGAGACCTACATTCAATGTATGGTAGCCTACCTCAGTGATTCTCAACCCGACATGATTTTGGGGGGTCCCCAGAAGTTGCAATTTAATGACTTTTAAGACCTTTTTAATACCTCAAATATATGGAGATGATAATTTTCCTTTCCAGCTCGATTTGGCAGCTGCCCACAGTGCCAAAACTACTACTAGTAACTGGTGTACCGCCTGACCTGAAATGGAATACCGGTATATATCTTTTGGTGGTTGAGCTGGTCATTTTGAAAGTAGCTCTCAAGTGTGGCCACCCCTGCCATAGCTGAATGGTTAATGAGCCTGCCTAGGACTCCAGAGATCCCAGGTATGATTCCAACCCTTTTGAGTAGACGCCACAAAAGAAAACAGAACAGGAAATTGTAGCATCATCTATTTGTCATGTGACTATAGCCGAATTATTTGTATTGGGGTCATGGCATGTACTCATTGGTTTCTGTAAAGCCCAAAACGCACGATTGACCAGTCATTGCATTGGTGTGGTAACTGTTGACCTTAAAACCGCTTGGTCAGTTTGTTGCAAGGAGTTGCAACTAGTTGCATTGGTGCAGTTGCATGTAGGCAGGCAGCTCCATACACTACAATTTATGCAAAAAAAGTAGTTTAATCATGTCAATTTGTCAAACCCCACAGGAACATGATTGTTCTATAGTTGTAGGTCTGACTACCTAAATGACTTGGCCAGACGGCCACAATAAAGCCCAATATTAATCAGCAGCAGGCAGTTAAAAATACAGCATTTAAGGGGTAATGTGTAAAAACAAGCCGATTGTAGTAGTTGGTTCAGTGGCAAATATGCCACTACATGTCAGGTTGCACAAACTCACCAGTGAATAGGTAAGACCCAGCTGAAACGTATGCAGTTGCACTGCAGAGCCCAAAGTTAAGATTACAAATAAATATTACAGTCAGCAAATGTTTTATTGAGCAGAAGTTTTAACTGAATAATCAAACACTTTCCTAGGTGTTACGGTCAAAACGAACAGGTTCAGAAAAACACGACTTAACATCTTCATCAGGATTCTTCTTCATCCACCAATCACACAACCATCCATTATAATATCTCATCACTTTTTGTGGACAATGAGAACCAATAATAATGTAGAAAAACATGTTTACATTTCCTGACAAAAAGGCAGAAAACACATAGGCCAACATGGGAAAGCTAATCATATCAGATTTTAAAAAAAGAAACTTTTAACAAGACAAAAAAATGGAGTTCACATGTGAGAAGACAATCTGATCTGATGCAAATCCATCAATAGACATTTAATAACAAAAAAACAAAACAAAAAGGATCATGTTAAAAAAGCCAATATCTCCAGTTGCCATTGACAGTGATGTGTGGGTTTAGACAACCGGTATGCAACAAGTTCTGGCAGACCGTTTCGTACAGTTTATGCAGAGAGGTCACTGCTATTGAAACGGTCTTGGTCGTACACCTCTGCGACAACCTTGCGACCGCCGAACCAGCGGTCATTTAGGGCCTCAATGGCCTTGTTCATTTCCGAGGCCATGGAGAACTCCACAAAGATCTTGACGATGATGTCTGCGTCCTCCTCCTCTCCTTGCTTTTCCTGGTAAATGATGACTCTGTTGACCGCACCGAATTTGCCACACTCCTCTGTGACCTCTCCCTCCAGTTCGTCATCGATGTCCTCGGGTCCCACCATGTTTCGGAGCACCATCACCGTAGACTGCATAACAAGGGGAAAAACAAGAACTGAGGGAGCACCAACAAGACTTTCTACATAGAAATTCTGCTGCCCCTTTTCTTCCATTTATTTCAAGCATAGACTTCCATCTAAATACCCCTCTTGGGGAAGTTTCTTTAAGTGAATTTTGAATGCAGGTCCGAGACCAAGTAAAGCTGAATTTGCATCATCCACCATCACTGAATTCTATTCTACCACTGTTACTATTGTAAAATGGGCCTGAAAATCCACCTTTCAGCAGGCCCAAAGGAGGAAATGATCACGCCCCTTCCTTTTCCTCCTCACTGTATACACTAGTGTTTTATTATTATATTACCTGTGATGATATTGCATTTTATTGCATTACATGTCCTGATGAGAAAGCAAATACGTCAAATATTTTAATGTGACATAATTAACCGCAATGTTGATTATAGAACGCTGTCAATTAAGACAATAAAAAACGTTTGCCGACCCCTGGTATAGACAGACAATGCACTAAACCTTACCACGTGCCCAGAAAGGGCCAGTGAAATACTGCTATTGGGTGTAAATTCCGCATAACGGACCATTAGATCGCAAACTCACCTCAGATTTTCGAAGCAGTTTCTGCATGACCATGTGTCTGGCACTACTGCCAGAGATGCTCATGTGCTCTTGGTCGCTCAACATCTCCTGTCCCGTCCCGTCCTGCTGACTCTCCTCCTTCTCTTTCTTCTCCTGTATGCTCTGGGCAGCAGCAGCGATGGCTTGGGCAGACAGGACCGGCGGCGACGCCAGCACAGGGTTCACAAGCCCCACCTGGGGAAGCACTGGCATGGTCGGCCGCACCGGAGTCACGCCTGGTAGTGGAGGCAGAGATTCATCACAAGGTGGCGCACTACTACTAGCCAGACAAAATAATAGACTTATTGACTAATTGAGTGACTGCCAGAGATTTTTTAACATCAAGGTTAGACAGAAATGACAGAATTACACGTATTCAATATTTCTTTCAATGATTGAATGAGTTGAATTATATTGCAATGTATTTGAACCACTTTAAACTAACGGTTAAACTGTTTTTGCCTCTGGGGGCACCACCTCGATTTTTGTGTAGAGACAGGAACTCTGTTTGGGTCCTCCCCTTAGTCTACTTCCTCCCGGGGGCTTCTGAGTTTATTTGTACGAACAACAACAAACATGTTTAGGGCAGTGGTATCGACAGATTCTGATGTGATTACTTTAACCCCAACATTTCCATTTAGGGCTTTTTAAAATATATGCATATAATGTAAGTATATGCAGAATATATACTGCATATAGTGTGCCATATTCAGGTTGCGTCAGCTAGGTTAGGAGGGGGTGCACAGCCAAAACTGTTTGGGATTCGCTTAACTGGTTAAAATTGTATTAGGTCCACCAAAATAAACTACAGTATGTGGAGCTCCCAAATCAATAATAATATTATATATATATTTTTATGTGTTGTAATACAGTACCACAAGTCAGGTTACCGATTAACCTTGCTTACTGCAGGCTTTATTACTCACTCAGCTACTCCTATCATTTGCGCGCCCTTACACACCTGTGATAACTCCCGGCGCCTGGGCAGCCATGACGGCCTGGGGTATACCCATTTGCTGACCAAGAAGCTGGGGCGCTGCTAACGCCCCAAGGACTGATGCCCCGGCAACAGCCTCCTTGAGAGAGGGGGGGCCGGAGACATTAGGCAAGGGAAACACACAGAAACACAGCACAAGGCAGCACAGTCAACGATCACACTGCGTGACACACGGTGAGCTAAACCTTTCCTCATCTCATTAACAGACTCAAAGCTTACCAAGGATATATATTATTTTAGAAACTTCGCTATCAAAACTCATTGATCTCTATAAGCAAGCGGCAAGTACAGTACAGGAGGGGATTAAAAAAAACGAACAACAAAAGAACAAAGGTTTAGAATCAACACACGTGACGCTACACACAATGCAGTGTTTACCTTTCAACAATAGTTTGACTGGTGATATGAACTACAGTGAATGTGTTTGTAGTGGCTATAAGAGGTATGGACTCAGAGGAGAGGTATGACTCAGATGATAAATTAGCTTACACACCTTATCAGCTTTGTATCCTTTTTTAAATCACTAATAAATGTGCCATTTTAGTGTATAAAGGAAATGGCACCAAGAACAGATACTGTCCTCTCAGGTTTTTAACTTATTGTAACACATGTAGAAGCATGTTCTTCTATTCTGCGGGATGAAAAAGTCAGATTCGTATTTCGTTCTCAAAGTCATCTGTTATGTTTCAGAATAATAGTTGAACATTATAATTGGGAAAGGACAAGTTAATGTTTCATTGTTATAGTTATATATAATCTTGATAATTTCACCTGTGCTATTGGTTATCAGATAAAGTTAAGTCTAGCTAAATCTGAATTATATTTACCTGGAAGGCCATTAAATCCCTTTGGAAGGGATTCATACTTGCCTGGGCCGTTATCTTAGCGGTAGCTGCCGCTGCGGCCACAGCCGCTGCCGGCGGCAGACCACCAGGGGTGGTGGGGGTCAGCATGGGCATGGGTGGAGTCACGGCTTTGCCCACCCTCAGGTACTGACCCCCTAGGTCAAAGAGGTTCATAGACGACACTGCGTCCAGGGAAGACTGTGGCTTCTCATACTCTGCGAGAGGGGGATAAAAAGGTGCCGTTTAGTAGCCGAGCAACAGACATAGGACGACACCACAGCTTGAGGGCCTGTCCCAGCTCACCGATGAAGCCAAAGCTCCTGTGGCGTCCTGTGGTTGGATCCCTGGCCAACGTACACGACTTGATCCGTCCGAAGGCCTCAAATACGCTCTTGATATCCTCATCCGAGAGGTCGGGGTGGACGGAGGCTACGTAGATCCGATTGAAGGCGCGTGCCTCCTCTGCCAGCTGGTCAATGATGGGTTGCGCCTGACCGATGTTACTTGGCCGCCCCACCTACAGCACAGATCATACCAGCACATGGCTACTGAATAGGGGGGTCATGTGGAGCCGACTACTGAATAGGGGGGGTCATGGAGCCAACCGTGAAACGCGTTAACCGCAAACCTCAACTCTCGGGAAAGGCAACCTGAGACCAAGACCAACTTCAAGATAAATAACCCACCAAAGATCACTAGAATCTACTCGATTTTGTCGCCATCTTTTCACCAGCCCTGCTTAGCTGCATCTCCACTAGACCATCCAGCCGAGGTCTGAGTCTGAGTTTGAAACTCCTGCGATCGATAATACCAGCCTGTAGACCAGCCCTGTTATAGCCTATCAGCAAAAACGCTATGACTAGGTCATGGTATGGTGGGGTTGGTTTACAGGGTTATTATCAAACTACTTCACAAAATAAAACTATAATCTACCTAAAGGTTAAAGTGTAAATGTTTAATCTACCAAAGGTTAAAGTAAGTGTAATAGAGATGTATATAAGTATATGATTAAGTAGAAACTAGTAGAATAAACGAATCGCACTGAACCACTGGGCCAATCACCACCTCACACATTCTAACCATTCTAAATCAAAACTCAACTCAAAGCCAGTATCTCCTGTGAATCAAAAATGCCTCTTCAGGATGCCTAAAGATGTGCAGCTAAGATTGAGTGGCAACACTAAACATTAAGCTGATCTCTGAAATAATACTGTAATTCCTGGTAAGCCTTTCATAATTACACTAAAATCAATTGTTAACTTGTAATTGCATTGTAATAGAGCTACACACCATTTCATAGTGGAAAACAAAGCCCTCTCCATATGCATATTACTACTAAATGAAATTACAATGCAACTACAAAAAAATGCACAAAGAAAAACAAACCAAATTGTGTATTTTAACAACACCGTTGTTACACTAGGAACCACAGCCTTATTAGCAACCACAAGATCAACCTTTGTGTACAGCGTGACCACACTGATTGCGCTAGTTGGAATTAACACCGACCAGGGACCGCCAGCGATCGCCTCACCCACTAACTGTTGTCGCTCTACACACGCGTGCCCTAAAGACCTGAGCCAAACAAAGGGCCCCGTTTGAGCTACCCTACGTCAGACGAACGTATAGGGTGTGAATGGATCTGTGCTGCAGGTGGGGCGGCCAAGCAACACCAACCAGGCGCAGCCCATCATCAGCACATCGTGGACAAAGAGCAGCGTCACGCGCCCGCCGCAGGGGGTCGGGCGTCCTACTGGAACTGGTTCACTAAGACAATGTGGTGACATCATGGAAGCAAGAGAGAACAGCACAAAAAAACACAACACATGGCAAATACACTCGCACACACAAGCACACGCACCTGGAAAGCAACAGACGCACAAAAGCAAAACAAAAAAAGCAAAAGGAGGGAGAGAGATGAGAGCGGGTTTAGATACTTTCAAGACATTCAAACGATTAAATTTGTGTCCAAGATAATTTCACATTAGGAAAATTAACAAGCAGTGAGATGAGAAAAACGACTCGGGATCCTAAAATAAAACAAAAGAAAAAGAGGGTTAAAAGACTAGAGGGCGCTGCTGGTTGTCCTGGTTTGTGCATGGATGGATCCCTACGGTACATGACCAGGCCACTCACCTTAATGTTTCGCCCACCCAGCATGACGGAGTTCATCTGCTCCAGAGCCAGCTGTGCTGCCTCTGGGATGTCATACTCCACAAAGGCAAAGCCCTGGATAACACAGCAGGTGAAGAGGATGCATTAAGATACCTATAGACATCGGTGGCAAAGGGAGCCCTATCTGTAATCCTCAACCACTGTTCCAAGCCTAAAAAATAAATGAATTTATGATTTAATTAAAAGCCCGGCCAATGTCCCAATTTTTGGGTCCATTGCCAATCCCAATTCACGATTTTGTTTTTGCTTATATGATTTGACAGAAGTCAATCTATAAGCACAACGCATCACAACATGAGAAGCATTGACATTTTCACCTATGCCTGGACCAATAAGCAGCAAGATTACACTTTAACCATAAAGAAAATAGCAGATGTAGAACTTAATAAGTTGTGAACTTGATTTCATTTTTTTTCTTACTTTCTAACATTTTCACCTATGTCGGGTTAATGACAATTGGCTGAAAATTGGCTGCATAATACCGATACCCATGTTGCCAAATAAAGAGTCACCGCTATAGTTAACCCTATACTATCGTCAGATATTGGGACTGCAGTGATGCGAAGAACACGAACCTTGTGCTTCATTGTAACAGAGTCCCAAGACATGTCAATGCTCTTGATGGGCCCAAAGGGAGCAAAGGCCTGTCTTATGGTATCCTCGCCGAGCTCATAGTATATGGAGCCCACATACACACGACACATGATGGCTAGAGCCCGCTGTCGCTGAGCCGCCACCTGCCCACCAAGGAGAACAACGCATTTTCAGCATTAGGGTGTTGCAGTGCAGAATAACTCTCTCACACACACACAAAAACTCTCACACACACCACAATCTAAATATATATAATGCTGATCTTTTACAGTAACATTTGATTATGTCCATCTGTGCCATTAGTATGGGGTTTTAAGAATGCATTTTGCTTCCTCCAACAGTAGAGAGAGGCCATTGCCTAATGGTCTTTGTAATGAGGTAGTTAGCAAGGGACAATAACTTTGCGGTGTATAGGGCAGAACAGTGGCAGACAATGTCTGGATCCATTGATCCATTGATCCAAAGCACATTTGTTTTCCCCATAGATTTCCAAAAATATTTATATCAATTATTTTAAGCCTAGAACCAAGCCATCCAGGTGAATGACCGCCATAAAACATTTTCTGTGAAAAATTATTGAAAACCGCATAACAAAAAGGTATTATATATAGTATAATGATCATATAATAAATCAAATAAAAATAAAAATAAATATATTATATACTATTATAATAAATACTTATAATTATTTTCCACAGAATCAAATGGCTTATGGACTGGTATAACCAGGAATCTGGATGGCTTCATTCTAGGCTTAAACATATTTTTGGAAATCGCTATGGGAAATTTGAATAGTGTCTGGATCGATGGTACCAGAAAATGGCCGCCACTAACTACCAGTATGCAATATAAGAATGAAGGAAAAAACATTTGATTTTGAGGAGATTGACATGCACAGCTCTCACTGATGTTTGGCTTCTGTTAACTGACCTGTAGTCCAGAGATGCAAGTAACATAACAAATGCAATCGTGGGGTTCAAAACGAGTCCTGATGAAAGCATTTCACCCTTTCGTCTCTAAGGGGAAGGATGGTTTTACCTGGCTTGATTCTACCACCAACTGGTACACTAGAAGCCTAATGCATGACATAATGGGAGGATGACATCTGCAAACTTGTCACAACTTTTTAGTTTCCCGTTTCAGCAGTTCTCTCGATTTTGGCTAATTTAAAAAGGGACTGCTATCCCTCTTTATTCCCATGCCAAAACATAGGTTATTTAACTTGTTTGACAATGCATAATTTGGAGGGAAACATGGCATTTTCTTCCCCAATAGGCTGGGCTATTAAGGAACCAAACCACTTGGCCTTTAATTCTTGCATAATCTTCATAAATACCAGTATGAAATTGTGCACTGTCTATTCGAACCAAGACTCCCAATTGAACAGCTATTAAATGCTTACAATTATGACTGGTCATAATTTTGTATGTTGATAATGTGTAAAATAAGCATTATTTGGTTGATTGAAAATGGCATGGATTGAGGCAGAGCATTACAAACATAAGAAGGTTAACAGTCCATTTTCATAGGACATTCGCACAGAAAATAGAAAAGTGTAATAATCTATTGACCGATTGTAGAGGTGAGAGTGGATCGCCAAAGCCCATTGTCACTGCGGCCATCTGAAAGACAGTAAAGATGAAGAAAGTCGTGAAAAGTAGGTATCTCTTGGCTATATATTAGGGATGCACCGAAATTGAAATTCTTGGCCGAAACCGAATACCGAATATAGGAAACAGTTGGCCGAAAACCGAATACCCGAATATGATTAATATTATACATCTTTTTTCCTACCATTGCTGTCATGGCCGTACCTTAAAGCTACCTGATTTATTTAAAATAAATGATTATGGCAAAACTTAACTTAAAAAATAATCACTATTATGGGTCCATAAAACATTTATTCAGCCCTTTTGAATGCATTAATTGCATACACTATTCTGTGATATATTTTCTGCCTATTCGGGCCGAAACCAAACATTTTCTGCGGCTGAATATTCGGGGCATCACTAGTTAAAATAGTATGTTTATACAGAGTAAGTACAGAATAAATAATCTCTTAATCACCGGGTAATGACTGTGACACAGTCCTGTATCTGAAAGGTCAGAAATGCAGTCCTTGCAACCACAATGTTTCCAGCCAGACAGGTCTAGTCCAGAATGCCACTTAAGCACTATAAATACTTTGTTGTACAACAAATAGCAAAGATTGTTGACCTACAAGCTTGTAGATGTTTGGAAAATTTGAAAGATTTAGAAAGCTTTTGCCTATAATGCCATGTTGAAAGTGGTTATCACTTAACATACCTACACCCGCACAGTATCATTGGTATGAAGTGTAACTGAATATCGCTGTTTTAGTATCCTCACTTAACCCATTAACCTGAGTTTGATTCTACAAATGTTATATTATGGTTATGGCAAAACTTAACTTAAATAATAATCACTATTATGAATCCATAAAACATTTATTCAGCTCTTTGAATGCATTAATTGCATACACTATTCGGTGATATATTTTCTGCCTATTTGGGCCGAAACCGAATAGGCCGAAAATGCATATTTAGCCATTTTCTGCCGAATATTTTCTGCGGCCGAATATTCGGTGCATCACTACTATATATATATATATATATATATATATATATATATATATATATATATATATATATATATATATAATATAAGCATTTATTTTAAAGAACTTCAAAGCATTTGTGATCTCTTCCACCTGAAAGGCAAAAGCAAGGGCACGTGGTCTCTACACACTTTGTCATAAGTAAACTGAACTGTCATTCAAACTATACAGTGCACAGCAGAATGAAATATTACATTTCAACCGGCTCATGAATGTAATCAATGTCAATAAACAATATAAAGTAATTAAATTGTAATAAGTTAGTAGAGGTCTAGACGTCAAAAAAAGAAAAGAAATACTATATAAAATGTACGCCTAAACATTTCCTTGTGTTAAGGCCTCACTCACTCAAATGTTGTTCTGCCCTCCCACCTATGCAACAAGGTTGTCTTCAAACCATGTGACTCCCATTGGAAATGCATTGAGGCGGCCATGACACTCCCAACATGCAAGACACAATGTGTCTTGCGTGTGTCTTACGTGTGAGTGAGGCCTTAGTGATCTCAGAGCTAACGAAATATAAAAAGGCTTTAGGGTTGTTGAGGATGTATCAAAACAGTTCATTCTGCACATCTCACCTGCAGGTTGGTAAGCTGCTGCTGTTGATGGGCAATGGTCTGCTTCACCAAGACACTCTTAATGCTTTGCTCCATTGCATACTTCTTTGCCTGAAAAAGACGTGGTACATTTGATTACAGACATAATTACATTAAATGTAATTAAAACGCATTAATTCAAATTCCATAATATTTGGAGCATATGTTTTCATTCAAGTACTGTAGTACAGTACTTTGTGGACCAGGCACAAAATTGCACTTTGCTTCTTGCACATTGCAGTGACAAATTAATTATTCTCTATTCTGATTAGTGTGTAACAGTGTTAATTTTGACAGCAAATTCTGATTTAGTCCCCCTTTTGAATAACAGTCAAGACATTTGAAATGGTTTAGTCTTTTGTCGCATTCATTTCACACCAGGATGTTTTACTGCGATCGATTAAAACTAATCTTGCTGCGTATTGCTGGAAAGTGAGTTTCATTTGGCAGGTGGGAAGGCTCATTTGAATTTCCGGTGCAGATCAAACGATTCTAGTTCGCCAAAAAAAAACAGGGCTTCGCTTCACTTTCAAGCGCACCTGATTTCGATTCACTGCAGGAGTGAATGCAATCCGCAATTACGAATCAAATAAAGGAAATGACGCAAACAATGTGGCGGATGTCTGTCTGTGCGTAAACATGGAGCGCTGTCACTGTATGTGGAGTGGGGACTTTCTTCATCTCAATTAAATATAAATACTTAAACATGTTTAGGTCAGCATGATCTATGACTGTAGAAAATATGGTATATACATAATAATTTTATAAGATGAACGGCTGGATCATCAATGGGAGCACATATTGTAAACGTCAGATTAATTTTGCACGTCGTCTCCGCTGTGCATCCATGTCCCCAAAACACACCCCCTGCATCCATCCAAGTTACCCTCACTTTACTTCCCAACTAATTACGAAGAATAATTTAATGTTTTATGTTTTCTGGGGTTGACACTTGACACAGCCCAGTGTGAACGCAGCAAACAAAGAAACTGCAACTTCATCCCCCAATCGCACCAAGTCTATCTAAGTACAGGTGTGAATGCGACCTTAGAGTGCGTATGGATATGTGCACCGGGGGTGCACTCACGCAATAGTTTGTATTGTACATTACGCTATATCCGAACGCACCTTATGTCGACTAAATATCAAAATATTTGTAGTCGTAGTCTTTTAGTCTTAGTCAACCAAATTAAGAGTGGAAGAGATGTGGTGTTATACCCTCTGAAGTGCCTCCTGCTGCTCTGGGG